>NC_081146.1:10259984-10519984 GCF_958295425.1 Solea solea
CGTGAAACCAAACTTCTCTATGAACATTTTAATTAGAACTCGTCTCCGTTGTCACAAAACGCCTTCAGGTAACAGCCTGAGCTTCTAAAGACAGCGTGACGACGTGTATGTCATATACCGACGTGAAGTTTGTCTGCTTACCAAACATAGAGTCGACATGTCTGTAGCACCTTCCAACAAGGTAACGAGACCCTCTCAACACAGCGGCCATGCTTCTTCCCTCTGACCCGTATGTGCGACGTTGCAGTACGTCATTAAATGACACTTCATCCGTCCAATTACCTAACAGAGCCGCGCACCACGTGCTCTCATTTTCAGCCAATGACCTGAGGGGGCGGGACTGAGGCGTCACTTCTCCACTTGTGACTTCTTCAATTCGATTCAATTCAAAAAACTTTATTTGTTTCCAGGGGGCAATTCAAGGGCTAACTGAGCATTGATGAAAAAAAAAAACAGTTGAGACAAACACAAAGTCAAACCTCATTACTATGTTAAAATGTACAGTATATACATAGGGTATAAGAATGTGCAATAAAGTGTGTCTTATATCCTTTTTTTCAGCACAACCTAGGAAATCGGATGACATTTTTTTTTATTTTCCCAAACAATATAAACACATCTGAGCAAAAGGTACTCAAAATGTTTAAAATCAGATTGAATTGTGAAATTTGGATATATGTCACAGTTCAATATTCACTTGGCTCATTTTTATCAACAAAAAGAAAATGAAAACAAAGTATTGCAACTTTATATCACTACTAAAAATGCGATATAAAATTAATCATAACTTTGACTCAACAACACATAAGAAGACAAAAAAAACAACCCTTTTTTTAAAGCCTGACTATGTGACCGGGTTGCCAGATAAGCAGTTGTGTATTATTCCCATGACAATTTACCATGGGTGCACCTGCGGTACAGCTCTGTGCTATGTGAGCACTAAGGGTTAATACACAAAACACACACCTCCTCCTACTTCTTCTTATAATAATAATAATAACAATAATGATCGAAATTCTTTATCACAGTTCTCCTTTTCTTATCTTTGCATATGCAGTCTGTTGACTTCAAAGGTCAAAGGAACATAGCTTCCTTAGAGGCTAATGCCTCACATTGCCTTGACATTATGTCAGCTGTCTGTCAAAGATATTGTCCAGGTATTTAAATTCATATTATTTGCGCAGATATTAATTTGCTATGGAACATACATACCACGCTATCAATAATTTCTTTTTTTAATTCCTTTAACCAAATGAACAATTATGACTTTACAATTGTCCCACATAAGCTCTACCGTTTTGAGTATGTCCTGTTTCAGTTCAAAAGTAAATATACACACTTTTAATTACCTAAGTAACTATATATGTGCACAGCTTAATTCTTCATTCATACTCCATATATGCTCAATATAGATATATTTAGCTAGTTTTAGACATTTAATAATGTTTCTACTTATATATCTTCTGTCATTGTTGTCATGGTTTTGTTTTTTGTCAGTCTGGTGGGATTCCCGAGTCGGTATATTTCCGGAAATGACGTAACGTTGTTTTTCCAGGAAGAGTACAGGGGAAAGCACTAAACTGCGTCAACAAATTGATTTCTTGATAGATTCGGATTTTAACGTCTGTTCAACATGGCAACTCGGTATGTTTGAGGTTTATTATTACAAAAATGAATAGCAAACATCGTTTGACGTTGTTTTTCTTAAAGTTGCTGACGAGAGGCTGTGTCGCTAACAAGTTGCTAACTGATTACATTAGCTAACCTTGTCCTCCAGTTCACAGCTGTGCCATGGTACTCTGTTATTTGTTAAGGGCGTAACTGTGACACTAACTTAACGCTCTGTAATTAGCATAGTGTGCTTCAGTTGAGGTGAATATTTTGCTCAGTAGTGTATGTTATAGGGACTAATGTATTCGATCCGCTCTTCATCCGCATTGTTGTCCCGTACGTGTAAAATATGTGGCTAGCGTTAGCCAGTTAGCTGCATAGCTTACGTAGCCTGTCATGATCAGTTGTCACATTAGGCCTAACCACGCAGTTTGTACTTTCGTAATTTTGTTCCATCGTTTCTGTGGACTTTGGACCAAAAGTATCATAGCATATATATATAACTGAGGCGATCGCTGAGGACGTTTCCGACTGTCATCAGATTACGTGTTTTAGTTGTCACTGCCCAAATTACGTCGGTGAATTATATCGTCTGAAGCCCTAATTGAAAATACACCAAGTTAATGTTTACTATATCAATGTGGTGGGACTGGGGAAATAGAAGAGAAAGGAAAGGGACAAAATACAAGAAGAAAATCATTTTAAGTAGTTTCAAGTGCGATTGAAGACCAATGGCACGAATCATTTTCTGCTCTCACTTAGTTTGAACATGTTTATTATGATGATGATAATAATAATAAGCACCAGATGTTGATGGCGAAGTGGCTGTGTTACTAAGGAGCCTGGAAATTGCTTTGTAAATATTCTGCAGCCCTATTACTGATGATGTCACTGTTATGATACCATTGGTATTCATAGCAACACAATATGATAATATACACATTTTAAATTGCTTTTACTGTAAAATCAGGCAACTTACAATATAGACTATATGCCATAATTTTCAATATTCAGTGATTGATTGTCAGTCATTGATAAGAGTGTTTGTAATTTTAGTAACTTGTGATTACTGTGGATTCTAATTATTATATATGTTGTTGTTTGTCTCTTCCTGTGTAGCCACTACTGAATGATTTATGGCACTGTTCCTGGACGGAACCTTATCAAGCAACAACATGGACACATCAAACTTTGCCCACGTCATCTTCCAAAATGTGGGCAAGAGTTATCTGCCACATGCTGCCCTGGAGTGTCACTATACTCTGACACAGTTCATCAACCCAAATCCAAAGGACTGGGTTGGCATATTCAAGGTGAATATCCCTGTTGTAGAAAATAACTATTGTTGTATTACAGTATGTATTCCGTTGACTAGAGCTGTTGGGCAAGGGCATCTACTTGAACATGCCTCAGAGAGAAAGATTGTACTTAAATGATGTAACTTTGATTTTATAAAATAACAAAGTCGATTTTAAATGTATGTAATGGGTAAGATATAGTCACGTGAGAGGGTGGGACCTTGAAGCAGATGTCTAGTTTCATGTCAGTTTCAAAACTTATTAAGACAGGACAACATGATTTTGATGGTACAAATGGAAAAACTTTGACTGTAATGTCCCAACTAAATTAAAATGTTTTTTATCTTCTTGGGACCCTTTTTTTACTTGGCTGATGGTTTTCTCTCAGTGAAAACTGAAATAAAATGCAACAAAAACTATCTCGACAGAGTTGGATAAAAGCCTTTAATTCTCTATATATTTTTAACTGAATCAATTTCAAACCATATTGGTGGTCATGTCCAGTCCTAGTCATGTTTAGTTGGAAAATGAGCCTGACAGACTTAATAGAGCATTTTGACCCTCACCACACAGAAGAGTGGCACACATGGATCTTGTTATAGGAGCACATTAAATCAAAGATACAGTAGTGGCAGTAATGTATTTTAGCCTCATCTGCAGTGAATCATGGATTAAGGAAGAGCATGCGGCTCCAGACTTCTCTAGACCAGCATAACCAGAAAATTGATGGAAACTGGGAATAAATCGCCCACGATCAAAAAAAGTGATTGTTTTGAAATTATTACATTGACTTTTTTTTTTCTTGGCTTAGAGAATGAAAGTCAGAAATGTACTCATGCACTTATCAGGGGGTTATAGTAGTGTTAAGTCATTCAAAAAGGTATTATTTTAGTTTCGTTTTTCTTTCCATCAGATATTTAAAATGTGAATTTCTTTGAAAAACCTTACACATCTCCACTTCGAATATCAGTGTTAATGACTCATAGCCGAAATATGTTCCACTTTTGTAGATCTGAGAGGTGTTTGTGTGCAAAGCTTTGTGCCATGCTTACTGAAAAATGAAGTAATGTTAGGCTGATGTGCGGAGGCTGTTTGAGTCCTGGATTCAGCACTCCGCTGTGGATGGATGCCACATCACCTTGTGTTTAGCTTCAAGGTTGGCAACAACTGGCAGCACAGATCTTACTAAATTCTTGAGCCTCAAAAACACAGAGCCAAGCTAGAAAAGCCTGAATGCAGGATCATAAATCGTGTAAATGTTCTTGGCAGCGCTGACAGATGAAACATTTGCTGCCAAGTTCTTGTCTTGGCATGCATGGAGATACCTGGGTGTGTTGTACATAAAGTGCTTGCTCCTGAGACACATTTAGTTTCTTGTGGTTCCCAATCAAGCAGAGCAGCTACTGCTGCGAGTGCTAACACTCAGTCAAGGGCTTTGGTGTGCTTCTAATGAGAATGTAGTGCATACTCCAAATATGTGATGTACAGTCGTTTTAACTGTGGTTCAGGCATTTGTAATGTGACTTGTTAGAACAGCTGTTTGTAATTTCTGTTTGTTTGTTTTTTTTTTGAGAAAAAATATGCATTTTTAGATTTATTAGAAGAGTATGACTAAATTGAAAATCTCTTACTTTTTCTTACTTTCTTTCACTATTCCACATGTCAGCCTAAAATACATTTACATAAGCTGAAATAACACTATTTTACTTGGCAAACCAAACAAAAACTGTGAATGCTATCGGTGATAGATAGATTGGAGACAGGGTTTTATTTGCTCATGGACAAAAGCAGTCTTTGGCTCTTAGATGCTGGAACATTTACCCATACTGCCTGATGTGAGCTGTTCTCAGCTACAAGGAGGAATGTTGTTGGAAAAGGTTGTTAGAGTTGCCTAGGATAAAGCAAGAACAGCTTTATAATTAACCTGTCTATGAGCACAGCCTCTGTGTGATTCATGAACAACTTGCCTCCTGACTTTGCACTGACAATCCATTATCTCGTAGCAACACTGCCGCTAGCGCTTGTTTGCTTTCTTGTTGAAGTTTGACTTTTCTGAAAGGCTGGAAAAAATGTATTTTAAATTAAAATGTGTGTCACTTTGGTAGGCCTCATGCTCATTTTGTTGCTTTTTTTTTTACCAATGTTGTTGTTTGAGTCACCAGTCCAGTTTTTTTACTAGTAGCTCTACCCCACCCCCTCCTCTTCTTTTCCTATTTATACACATTACAGGCCGGTCTGTTGTAAGTGAAAGAGTTTCTCTCAGAGTTTTCACCCACTGCCACCTCTGCAGCTCTAATGAGTGGACTGGTGAACACTAGCCTTCAGTAATGACACTTACTCACTCAGTGCATGTTTTAATTGCTTCCTGTTCTTTATTGCTAGAGGCTGGAAATGTGCCGGTAACAATTGGGGGTTTAGGAGCTCCAGAGCCTTCTATCTCTGGCTCTGATGAACACTTGCAGTATTGTAGCTGTAGGCTGTTTGTACACAGGTGAGAGTGAAAACTTCCCAGATTTTCTTTTCTTTGCTTTTATTTGAGGGGGGGGGGGGCGTCCTGCCAACATCAAAAGTAACATCTGTGGCAACAGTATATATTTAAACACGATCTGTCAGAATGAATATTTATAATATGATTTGGCCAAAACTTTGAAAGTCACATCACACAAATTTATGTTGCGGCAGAGGCTGTGGTAATAGGCTTGTTTGACTGGGCTTGTTGTGGATGCATGTGTGTGCCTGTGTGTGCACACCAAATGCCAGCCCACTCAATGTGACTCTGATTTTCTTTGACAGTTTTATGGCACCGAGCTGGAGTTATGGATGTATTTTCTGGCCTCCCTCCTCATCAGCCATCAGTTAACAACACATAAAATACATATAATTACATTTTGGTTTTCATTTTCAAGTTGCCTATGTATAAAATTTTCACCTATTTTCCCCTTCCTGTTAGAAGTGAGTTGTAGCTACATTTCCACAGTCAGGCTTATTCATGACTAGGGCTGGACGACATGCACATGGTTTTCAGGAGTCGCGGTGATCATTTTCCTTCCTGGACATAAAGTTGCATGAGACGTAGTCTTGTTTATCATCACAACTTGAACTGAAAACTCCACAATTACAGTAATAATCCAGTTTTTTTTTGATATTTTGGAGGTGGCAGTCTCGATTCTAGGAAGCCTTTGTGTTAGTCCTCCATTGTCATTATTTTATACTGATGTGGTTAGAAGGCATGGTTGAATGAATTCCCCACGATGTCTCACAGGTTGGTTGGAGCACAGCGAGGGACTATTACACATTCTTGTGGTCGCCGCTTCCTGAGAACTATGTGGAGGGTACGGCAGTCAACAGAACTGTGGTCTTTCAAGGTAAGATCATACTGAAGTTTTATATAACTTTGACACCTTTTAATAAACCAATATCAGACCAAACCGCTGTTCAGAGAATAGTTAAAACTTACATACTCAATCAGTAAACCTCTCTGTACCACTTTACACTGATTTTAATGGGTGTCATTCTTTCCCAGGGTACTATGTTCCCAACGATGACGGTGAGTTCTACCAGTTCTGCTATGTGACCCACAAAGGTGAGATTCGTGGAGCAAGCACACCCTTCCAGTTTCGGGCCAACAGCCCTTCAGAGGACGAGCTGCTGACTGTGGAGGATGAATGTAATTCTGATATTCTGGTGGTCACCACCAAGGCTGGCTTCCTTGAGGTAGTATCTTGCTCAACAGAGTGAATTATGAAGTTACTTATTTTGTGAGTGGCCAAACCCCCTAAACAATTTATCTTTCTGTTCAGCAAAAGGTGGCAGAAGCTCAGAGAGAGAAAGATGAGCTGGTCAGAAACATAGCTCTCCTGCAGCAGGAAAAGGAGCAGCTGGAAGCTGAAAAGGAGAGTCTGCAGAAAGAGTGTGAGCAGGAGAAAGAGACGTGTGGCCAGCTGAGAAGAGAGAACCAAGTAAGCAAGTAACAGAGCTGGGAAAGGGAAAGTCAATTTTTTTGCATGAAAAAAATGCCCCATTCCTTTTTGCACAATGATTAATTTATATGATTTTTATGATGCATGTCTTCTACTTGTTTTTATTCAAAGTTTTAAATTTGGCCAAATAGTCTCTTAGCACCCCCTAGCGAAATACTGCAAACATGCACAGCTGTTCGAACTTATGATCCACTAAAAAGCATAACTCACACTCTTGACAGATATGAATGTCTGTATTATCAAAGTTGTAAGTCAGCTTTTTATTGCATAACATTAAGTCTTAAAAGCAGTGTCAGTAATAATTCATATTGCTGTCCTCTGCCATAAATCTGGTTTCAAAACGCCTTTCAGATGAGAACATGATTACAGAATTTGTGGCTCTTAATTTTATTACTATACTTTTATATGATTTTTTTATGTGGTGTGAAAATAAGTATTCCAAAATTCTGCCTATAAACAAACTGTTAAAAGATAATTTCCTTTTTGCATGTAATGTTTTAATATTGAAAACTCATAATGTTCATGTTGATTTAGATTTGCATCTCAAAGACAATAAACTTTATGTTTTGCACACACTTTCCACAAGCTTAGAGTCAAAGACAGACATGGAGAGTGTGATATACTAGGAAGCCAGAATTATTTTGTCATATTAAGTTTCTAAACCCCATCTTGATTTATGACGGCCTTGGCACAAATTGTAGTAGATTTCTTTTATGAATGAGACTGGTTATAGGTTTCATAAGTTCAGGCAGATTACTAAACCTGTGTATTTTATTTGGTTTTAAGTCCTTTTGGGCTTCCAATATAATATTTTATTGTCTCCCAGGAGGTGCAGAATTCTTCCCAGGCCCTGCAGGAGGAGAAAGAGGAGGTAAAGAGGAGACTGGAGGAAGCCACAGCCAGAGTCATCCAGCTGGAGGAGGATCTGATTGGAGTCACTCAGAAGGGCTTACAAAAGGAAACTGAGCTGGACAGGTGAGGTCAGGATAGATGAAGAAGATTTGCTGATTTGATTATAATATATTTAATCCTGTTATATTTTTACCCGGCCCCATTTGTACCAATTAATTAGCCAACTGATATGAACATGTGCACTGTGATGTGTGATACAATTTATGATAAACATTTTTTTCTTTTCTAAATCTCTTTCTTAGTCTCAAAGACAGAGTGAAGAAACTGACAGCAGAGAAGGAGGCACTCGAGTGTCATCTCAAGAATGAGAAAGATGAGAAGGAACTTTACAAGGTAATGCAGTAAAATGTCTTTGTGTTCATTTTTTCAAAATTCTTGCATATTTGTGATCCTTGGAAAAAACAACACATCATATAAATGTAATGCAAATAAGGGATGCTATCATAGGGATGTCTTGATTTGATTAAGTAGAAGTTAGTTAGTTCATGTTACATGATTATGTCAGTGGCTCAGCAGTGGTTTGGTTAAACACTATGTTAGTGACAGCTGTATAATCTGTATAATTACCTCAGCAATGCTTATTTACTAAACACATTCCGTTTTAATGTAGGGCTGAAGCATGGGCCATGAATCTAGTTGACAAACGTTCCTCAACATTGGAACACTTTTGTAAATGTTTGAGAAGCTATTGTATTGTTCTTGATGTGAAAATCAGACATATTTTTACCATTTATGTGTTTTTTTATGTGATTTATGATTTTTGCTGTATTTTTGGTCTCTTTTAAATCATCAAATAAAAACAACCATTTCCTAAACCAAAGCCGCACAAAAATAACCAGATCAGAAAAAAAAAACAGTCACAGTCAACTTAAATGCACCCCTTTTTATAAAAGGGAAATGCTGTCTATTAAAGTACATTTAGATACAGTTGTCAGCTCAGTGTTGACAGTCATGTGCGTAAAAGCTTTTCAACTTTCTGAAATGGTTGTCCCTTCATCCCTGAAAGCAGAAGGGAAAACAGATTGTGAGATGGGTGGTGGGAATCCTCAGCGATGATGGAGGTTGATGTTTAATTACCAGCTGGAATGGGAAAAGGGCACTGTTCAATGTCTTTTACCCTCCTGCTCAGCTGCTGTTGCTTCACAGTTACCGAATAAGGAAATGAGACCATAGGTCCATATGATGCTTTCCGTGCTGCCTATGTAGAAGGTGGTAAGAACTGGCCGGGATAGATTTCCCCTTTTTGGCCTCTAGAGGGAATGGAGTCACTGTTGAGCCTGTGTGACTGTGGCTGAGGTGTTGTTAGTTGTGGTCTGGTGATGTATAATATGCACTACGATGAACGTGGTATACAAAGAACCATCGATAGTCGACAGCATATGATGGGGTCTGTCCATCCACCTGAAGTCTGTTACCAACTCTTTTGCTCAGTCTACTGAGTGCCATTCTGGTGTACAATATTTCTTCATATTAGATTCCTGAAAATTACAAGACCAGTTTATAGACATTTCCTGTTTTCCACTTTTTACCACTGTGATTACTTTGCCTTTTCCTACCTAAACATTTAGTCTAAACAGCATGTTTTTTTCTGTTTCTTTTCTCGTCCATCTGGTCTTTGTATGTCTTTGTTGTGGTGGGCACTACACGGGAATTAGGAGTGCCACACACTGGAAGTTGAGCCAAAAATCTTTTCCTAATTTAACTTCACACTGGGGTCGGTGCATGAGGAATTCTTTACAGGCCTATTTCAATCTCCGTTTTGTAATTGAGGTCATGCAACATTTATTTTAACAATCATATGCTCTTTGGTACATGATCATGATTGTTTTTTATAAATGAGGCAAGAGCCAACAACTTTATGTTTTATAACGTCTCCTGTTTTATAACCTTATCTGTGTGTGTGGGCATGTGTTTGTATCTGTGTGTGAACCAGATTCACCTGAAAAATCGGGAGCTGGAGAACACCAAGCTGAGTGCAGAGCTGCAGATGTTGAAGTCAGTGGATGTAAACAAGGAAAACACCATTGCCCAGTTTAAAGACGAGGTGGGACGCCTGCAGACGTGCCTCACTGAGAAGGAGAAGCAGTACAGGGAGATCCTCGCCAAAGTTTCTCCCTTGGTACAAAGAATTTTTTAAAGCTTGAAAAACTCACCACTGAAGTAGATTTGTCAAAAGCAGCCATTAACAAGATTAATTATTGTACGAGAATAAGTGTTAAGAACAATAATTGTAAAGAATAATAAGGATAACTACGTATATGAAAAACATGGTTCTAAAATGTGTTTGTGTTTGGCAGGGGGATATGAAGGCCCTGAAGGAGCAGCTGCGGCAGAAGGAGGAACAGCTCCAAGCGAACCAGCAGCAGTCCTCCCTGTTAGCTGCTGAGTTGCGGGATGCCTCTAGGGCTCGTGACCGAACCATGTCTGAACTCTACCACATGAAACTGGAGGCCGATGCACTT
Organism: Solea solea; assembly: GCF_958295425.1. Classification (NCBI taxonomy): domain Eukaryota; kingdom Metazoa; phylum Chordata; class Actinopteri; order Pleuronectiformes; family Soleidae; genus Solea; species Solea solea. The sequence goes on from NC_081146.1 coordinate 10,270,248, forward strand.
CGGCAGGCCAAGGCTGACGTTGAAGCCCAGTGCGTCCACCTAGAGCACCTGGTGGAGCAGATGAGGGCAGAGGCGAAGCAGGAAGCAGTAAGGATAAAAATCAGTCAACATGCTAGGCTTCACTGATTGGACTAGCAACATTTTAATAATATATTTTTAGCTGTTAAATTATTTACCTATGGAACTATTACATTTTAAAGACTGTATGCTATATTTTGACACAGCTAATGCAAACAAAAATAATTTAAGTAAGTAAAGTCTATTTATATAGCACATTTAAAAACAACCTCAGTCGACCAAACTGCTGTACAGTCACAACAAATGTAAATGAAAAAGAAAATGCATGGTAAAAGAAGTCTATTTCAGACTTCACCAGAAAAAGCAAAGAAAACAACAATCAAACTTTCCTGAGTAGTATAGTTTTCTGCAGTACATGACCCAGCTTCTTTCATTCTCAAATCATTTGACTCATCATAAAAAGGCTGTTTGACAGCATAGATGATTATTATGCAGTGTGTCTAGATCTACTTTCCCCCCTGTAGCCCTTTTCTGTAACACATTCCTCTTACAATGTTTTTCTTCACAAGGCCAAAGCAGAGGAGGAAGCCGCTGCAGACCCAGCTGTTGTTGCAGAGCTCCAGAGAGAGGTGGAGGACCTGAAAATGCGGCTGCACATGGCTGCTGAACACTATAAGGAGAAATACAAGGAATGTCAGCGACTGCAAAAACAAGTGCTTAAGCTCTCTGAGCAGCAAGGGGTAGGTCCCACCAGATATCAGCAGACGAACTGTATACAAGTGCAAAGAACACACCTCACATCATATTTCTGTACCAATAAAATAATCTGATCCCTCTGTTAGTTTTTGTTGTGCTTTCAATTTTTTCTTTTTCCCTTAAGTGTTTCCTTTTTTTCTGTCTCCAGGAGCTGAAGAGGAGCTCAACACAAGAGGCCTCAACTGTCCCTGCATCTGGGAGTCCAGACACATCAGTGCCAGGTACCTTCTATTTAACTTTCAAACTGTGAGTTAAAACTGCCGTCCATTATCAAAGATACAGACAAAGATAAAACGGTTGTGCAAGTTGAGAACTAATGCCAGGCTTTGTATTTCATGTTAGAAATCAGTTAACCAGTCATTTTTATTATAAATTGGTATATAGTGTAATAACATACATATGTGTAACACAGTATAATAGGGTATCAGCCTCTCATTGTATTTGTCTATAAACGAACTGATAACAGAGTGGTTCTGTACAGTTGCTTTGCATCAGCTCTCTGTCTGACTTGTCTCCACAGGGAGTCCAGGCTCTGCTGATCCCATGCTGGAAGCCATCATCCAGGAGAAGCTCAAAGGCATCAGCAGAGAGGCGTCTGACAGAAATGACAAGTACAGAAAATGCAAGCAGATGCTGGTTGTAAGAAAACTCCCCGTTACTAGTCATGTATCCCACAATTTAATGTCGAAAACCCTGTTGTGAAAGACGACTGCAGAGCAAATGTATGATATGGTTGCGTCTGCTTTTTAGGAGGAGAAGGAGCGTAGCGGCATGTTAGCTGATGAGCTGGCCAAAATTGAGGTGAAATTTAAGGAGCAGTTTAAGATCAACGAAAACCTGAAGCTGCAGCTGGCAGCAGAGGAAGATCGCTACAAGGTTAGTACAACCGGAGTTCAGCTGCGAGTGAAGCTCTGCTCGACTGCCTTTGAAGTAAAGTCCGACTGTGGACTCTTCTCTGTTTTTACGTCTGTGTATGGCTGGTCTAGCTCAAAGACTGAGCCTTTGATGCTATCTCTTCTCTTGAACGCAGCCACTCTGTCAGTGTTGTTTATGAGTAGGCCGATCTGTGAGACAACATTTTACGGGTGTTTATGTCAGGCTGTGGTGACAAGCGAAGCTTGGCTTAGAGGAGTCATCTCCAGTTGCCTGGCTAATGCTGCGCTTGGCTCAGGTTAGGCAGATATTTGCTTAGTGTCTCGGAGGAATTCAAACAGGTTGTTTTTCTTTGAGTCGTATTGTACATAAATCTGTCCTCAGCAAAGGGAAGCCTTTTATGGCTGTGATCAATTAATGCCATCCACTGAAGCCTGACTGTATTTCAATGATGTCTTTTTCAATCGGTAGCTTATGTCAGAAGTTAAAGACTTGATAATACTGTGGTCTCTTGTAGTTTAATCAATTGAACGAATTACGGGTTATTATAAATAAGTTCAAATGGCCCTAATAGGTCTATACAGTATAGTAATATTATTATTTTCTATTTGATAGGATTTTGACATTTTTTAAAAACTTTTCTAAACATTTTTTTACAGTATATAAAATAATCTGGAGCACACTGGGCAAATTGTCCCTCTTTTGTTTTTGTGTGATTTTTGTACAATCCTGGATTAAGTCTGTGCAATGTTATGCAGAGTACTTTGGTTTTTTTGTCTTTAAAGACAATGAATAAAAGATGTTTTCTTTAATATTGTGTCTGTTGATATAATCTGTAAGCAATAATTAATGAGATATGACTCAGACAATTAAAATCACATGATTATATCGGCTAAAAAAAATGCCAATGCCAATATCGCCCACCCCTAGGGGTAATTATCAATTTTGATTGCTAAACATTTTCCTGTGAAGGTGTTGCAATGATGATAGCTTGCAGTGATTCTCATTGTCAATTTATGACCTGGATATTACCTCAGACATTTATTTACACACTATCTCCATTGTCATTACAAAGCTGGAAATTGTATTAGTAATATGGTATTACCATAATATGACGTTCTATCACAAATTCCTACCATAATGTTACCACATGTTACCATGTTTTAGTGTGCTATATTTACAGTGTTACCAAAGGTACAAACATAGAAAGGGCGACATTGTTGTTGTGCCTTTATGTTTGTAGCGGAGGTAATCACAGAGCCAGACTGATGGATGTGAAAACAGCAGCAGGGTAAATGTGGCAGAGAAAGACGCTGATGCTGACACTGTTGTTACGTGTAATTCCTCTGACTCCGTAAAGTTGGCTTGCTATTAAAGAAAATCACAAAGGGCTGGACATGATGCCAGTTTGTTTGAGGTGGCATAAAGAAGGGTTTTCTTAGCAGAGGTTTTATAGGATTTTCAGCTAGAGTCTCTGATTATCATTTCTCTCATTTTGTTTCTTTTGTTTATTCAGAGTCAGGTTGCTGAAAAGGGACGGGAGCTGAAGGAAATGAAGGACACACTAGCACTTGTTTTGAAGGAGAAGGAAAAACTGGAAGGGGTTAGTGATAGCTTTCATTTTCTCTTTTATAGACCTTATTCCACACTAAAAATTCCCTAAAAAGTGCCATTCCCCTGCCATTTTCTCTTCACAATCTGGTCTGTGTTTAATATGCCTCTAATTGCAGAAGCAAAGTAAATAGGTTCTTATTTTCCATTTCATTACTTTGCACCACAGCAAGGTCCTCACTGACCTAAAATATTGCTTCGAGGTAATGCCGTTACAGCTAAGAGGAGCAGAATGACCCAATTTGAGGTTTAGACTGTAAATTAAATTGGCGTCTGCAGCTAACATCAATAAAACACAGCGTCCTATTCCCCTTTGAAAACGAGAAGAGGTTCTTTTTTAATGAAGGCACTAATTAAACTGTTTGTGTGAGCGAGAGGAAAAGCAAGAGCTCACAGCTCAAGATCTGTGTGGAGTGACTGTAGCAATGATGTGTTGTTCAGCGTGACTGACTGGGAAGCACAGAACCCTCTGACATTATGTTGCACATACATAAAGTATATATATATATATATATATATATGCACTAGAGGTTGTTGTTGTTGAGTGAAAAATGATTTGAATTCCGCTGTTTCCTCCCACAGGAGCTCCAGAAGGGCAGCAGCAGCAGGAAGGGAGATCTGGGGTTTGGAGAGAAAAGCAGCTCAGAGAGCAACCAGCTCAGTGTGCCTTTATTCCTGCAGTACGCCGTCCCGTACGCTCAGGATGCTCCCACACCACTCCTGGTCTCTCAGAGCCCCAGCAAGCTGCAGTTTGGAAACCCTTACTCCATGTCAGACTCAAAAGGTTCGTTTTTGTATGTATGCTGTGTTTCCCCATCATGGTACTGTTCAGTTTGGAATAGAAAAGCCCTCGGCCAGGCTTGTGTTTCTACTGAGAACAGTACCTTTACTTGGTAGGCGGGGTGTGGGCTGTGCCCGATGGCCACCTTGCGTGACGTTGCACCGGTGCTACGGCAATGAACAACAACATTGAGCGCGACACAACAGACAACAACATAAGGGACAACAATGGAGGACATCCACCAGTTCTTTTTTTCCTGTTTGATATTTACACCGATCGCAAGGGAGGGAGGTTTTTCTGTCACCCAATCAGCTGACTGTCATGGGTGGAGCCGGTCTAACCGTACTGTACCTCAAGGGAAGAGTAGCAAGGAATGGAATGGTCCGTGACGGTTATTTTGTTACTATTCCTAATGGAAACAATACGCACCGTACTGTACTGAACCATTCCACTCGGTGGAAACACTTTAGAGGTTATACTATATTCGGTTCTACACCAGCAACTGTCTTTACAATCGCTACAACCACTCTGTAGGGCCAGTACACATGAGAGCACGTTTAGGAGAATCAGTTTAAGTCGATCTATCATTTTGGCTTTTTAGCCACAGTGAACCTAAAATGCTGTTTTTAGAAAATCTCAAAATGCCACCCTTGCATTATTGTGTGTACAACCAGTATGCAACTAATATGCAAAATTATATAGGGAACATTTTGTTTCCTTGTCTTTAAGGCCTGAATTGTCTCCCTGCAGATGAGGCAGATGAGGAGTTTTCAGATGACCAGCTGCTCAGGCTGCCCCCTGTAGGCCCACCCTCTTGGGACAGCAATGTGGTGTGTATCCAACCCACCCGCAACCACAGTCGGCCAGAGGGCCACGAGGAGTCTGAGGAGAAGCCAAACAACAACAATGTAAGCCGCTTTACCATGTACAGCATTGAGGTGGCTACCTTCTTGCTATTTTTTTTTGTAAACTGATTTTTTTGTCCGTCTTTTCTCAGGGTAATACCAATGAACAGACTGCAGCAAATGAAGCTCACAGCCCATTTGTGAATGATGGACAAACAACCTTCTGCTTTGATCCCAGGTAACGCGCCCTCCCACACCTAAACGCTCATAAATTGCTGTCCAAGTTCGCTGCGCCCTATTGTTTCTATACCTGTGCATTGTAACATGTGTCAAGTGTTTGTTTCGCTGCACAACCCCCTTTTTGTCGGTGTTCGTGGAGAAGCAGGCCACCCACCACGCATCAGACACATGCCATTTATTAGCCTGCGCTCCTGCTTTGCCCACATCGTCACTCAGCTGCTTATTTACGCGAGCTTTCTCTCCCTGCCTTTCTCTCCCCACGCACGCAGCATGGACATGAAACGGTGTCCGCTGTGTGAGGTCATCTTCCCGCCCAACTACGACCAGAGCAAGTTCGAGGAGCACGTGGAGAGCCACTGGAAGATCTGCCCAATGTGCAGCGAGCAGTTCCCGCTGGACTGCGACCAGAAGGTGTTTGAGAATCACGTGCTCACTCACTTCGACGGCCACACGCTCAACTTCGATTAGTACACGAGAAAATCAGCACATCAGCTCTGCCTACTTCCTGTCAACCACTGAAATAAATCACTCTGCACTCTTTTCTGCATGTAACAGTGTGAAGATCCAGTCTTTAGGATTATATTGACTTTGTTACTTCAACTTAGAAATACTTCGAAGTGATGTGACATTTTAAAAATAACATTTTATTTCAATGTATATTGCAGGGGTATTCAATCTGTTTGCAAATTAGACCTTTTTTTTAGGTGCAAGATTTCCCTTCACTTGGTTTTGGAGAGTATGTTAGGGGGTTAAGACTGTTCTGTACGTACACACAATGACTTTAAACTCACTTGGCTCTCACAGATCTGTTAGACTATAGGGCGCAACGAATCAGGGAAAGAGATAAGTGTTTACCAAACTTTACATTTAAAAACATCAAACCAAATGATCCCCTCCACAAACATCTCTGTAAAAGTCATTTGTTTGGTCTTCTCAGAAAGCAGCCTTGGTGCACTATATGCAGTCAGGGAGAAACCTTCAGTGATTATTCTCATCCACACATGATTATACAGTATATGGTCAGATCATCTATTTTAGAATAATTAAAGCCAATGATATTGTGAAGCCTTGATACTCTGTGTACATGGATTTGTTTGGTTAGGTTTCCTTTCTGTTTGATTTTGTTTCAAATTCATTTAATTGGTTTATTTTGTCTGAATCTTCATTATCATCAGCTGATCTGTGCATGCCGAGCTTTTGTTCTTCACTTTTACCAGCATATTAAGTTATTTCATTCATAGAAAAAAAACTTTCATTTGTTCGGTGACTTTCATGTATCTAATATGTACTAATAAAGTCTGTTTGAAACCACGTAGTCCGTCAACAATGTGTGATGTCATGACACAGTAAAAACAACACTTTAGGCACACAATAGAAGAACTTTTATTCTAAATGTAACAAAAGTTTACATGAAGCAGCTTTCTGAGGAAATAAAGTACATGACTATTAGTTTCCCCAAACAACGTTTCCCTTTTTATGCACATAATGATTGTTGTTGTTTTTTTTTGTTTGTAACATATGAAAATATAATTTAATGCACTTAACACATGACAATACATTCACTTTACACGATACCAAAGACTTTCCTCCATATTGGCAGTACAATACTGTCACAACAGTTCCTCAACACTAACATCCATGCAGTGAAGATGTTACCTAAAGGCTCATTGTTGATACTCGAGTACTTCAGCTCTGTTCTGAAGCTGCTGTACAAACACCAGAACTGAAGAGATCTGGCAGTAAATGTTAATTTGTTGGCAACTTGTTAGAAAAAGTGCTTCAATCCCTCACTGTAAAAAAGTGAGGACGACTGCTTATGTTTATTATTTTTTTTAAGAAAGTGACTCGGAACAATGACGGAGTTCCCATTAAATGGAAAAAATACTATGAGAACACTTGGGCAGGACCGAGGTGCTGAAATGCTTCCAAATGTCACCTGAGATCATCCTTTGGTGCTCACACAAGTTTTAGCAGTAAACCAGAAATAAAAAAAAAAGGATTGTAATACTTATGTGACAGGAGAGAAACTGAGTCCAACAACAGCAAATATGATCTAGAATAAAACATACCAAGAGTTTAACATTTATCACACACACACACACACACACACATTCCAATGTTTGTTTGGCTCATACTGTATGAAACACACGTTTCTTCCACCTTCACACTGCCTTTAAAGCAAGATGCCTCGTAATACATGCAAGGATACTTGAGACTTTAGTGTGGCAACTCCATCGTCCTCATCTTGAATCAGCACCACATATAAAAAAAAGTTCCGATGGATAAATGAAAATGTAAATGTGCAAAATACAAAACTGTGACTAAATAAACATATATATTTATATAAAAAAAAAAGTAAAGATGAATAGTAATACATTTATACCATGCAAAATATATCAAAAATAGTGTCAGCAAAGTGAGATTTAAAGAGAAGGGGCAGGTGGGGTTTGAGAATGAGAGGAATGATGTGAAATCAGGAACAGCCATTGCTGGTGATGACGGTGTTTGGGTGGTGGGGAAGTGGCCTGAAGGACAGCGCTGGTCGGTCACTCACTCTGACTCTACTGCTGCATCTTACGGATGATGTCAGCAGAGATGGGCGGGTGGAAGTTAATGGTGTGGTGGCGGAGACCCTGAGACGTTTTGTAGCTCTTCCCACACCGGCACTTGAAGGGTTTGCGCACCCTTATCTGGGTCCGGTGGCCGTTCTTGGCATGATACTTGATCCCGTTCACATTCTGAAACAAAACGGGGAAAATGAAACAATCCTCACTTTGACAAACGTCTATTAGAGCGAGCAACATAGAATGAATTCATTTTTTTAACATGAAATGGAAGTAAAATTATTTTTTCTTACAGAATAAAGATGTGAAAACGGTGTCCTAAAAGGAATAATTTGAATAAAATGTACAACCCCAATGAATTATACAAACAATGATGCCATATTTATTTACAACCCTACTGTCCACTCTGTGTTAATGTAAGAAGATCCTCATCACACTATGTCGTTTGTTATTATTCTGATTGGGACACCTAGTGGCAGAAACGCCTTACTATGAGTTTAAGCTACAAAATCACGAGTAAAGTCAGGTACTGATGTCATGTCATGATGCAGAGCTCTCAGCTCTCAAGGTCAAAGGTGTCAGATGGGATTAGGTTAAGGGTGCCAAATTCAAAGTTGTGTACAGGAGAACAGAAAATGTCCCTCACAGATGTCACTGTTGCAGGAATGCTGTGAAACATAAAGACTGGGGTGGGCGCAGCGTGTGCTCGTGTACTGTATCGCTTTCATCAACTTTGGACAACAAAAGTCCAAAGTCACCATTAAACATAAGACTGTGGAGAGGAGAAATAAAAATGTTTTCTTGTTAAAAATCTATCTCGTTCTCCTCCTAAATCTGCCTGCCGCCTCAGACTAAGTCATCGCCCATAACCCTGTCATTCACGTCAGCAATGCAATTTTCTCAGGCTGCACATAATTTATCCAAACCACCATGCCAGATGTGAATGGAAAATCCCATAAAAGCCCACATTACTGAAATGGACGAGATGTATGTATTTATGTTGTTGGAATGCTCAACTAAAGAACCTATTTTCCATAGTCAACAGCAGGGAATCCATTTTGACTTTGCATTCTCATGAATGTAAGCAAAAATAACCACACTCAGCCGATGATATACAGTGTATCACATAGATGTTAGTGTATGTAGTCGTGGAGGGAAACTTACCTTGTATCTCTTTTTACAGCCTGGGACGGGGCACGCAAAAGGCTTCTCGTCTCCTCCGTTCATGCACATGGAACTGAGGATGGACTCAGAGCTGATGGCGCTCTCTGTGGTCCACGATTCATCACTGTCAGACTCCTGAAAGTCCACCTCCTCTTCGTCACACTCGCTACCTGTGGGAAAAACATGAAGTAACAAATGATCACACACACACACACAGGTTGGGAAGATTTATGTGACCTCCATTATTATTGGAGGGCAGCCGTAGTTCCACTCCTTCTGGATCCAAAACTTAAATTATCAATCTAATCGTTTCTTTAGAAATGTCAAACCTCTTTGAAAAGCATGCAGATGTTACCAGCGGTCGCCTGGACCTCTACCTCGACCACTACCAGGCATTTCCTCCGAGTCTGCGTGATCCTTTCCTTCAAACAGACTCAGTTTCTTGCACAATCTTTTCAAAGCCCCGACACTGATGTTTATGTGGTGCCGATGTGCCGAAATATGAAGTGTTTCCTTATTTGCAAAGCCGAGTCCAAAATGTAACTTCACAAAATGCTCCGCGTTCCTCATCTGGACGCAGGTTGCAGCTGATCATCTGAGATTTGGCTTGAATGATAATTATGACTTTATTCTCGTCATATTTCGAGTTTATTCTCAAAAGATTAAAAAACATTTTCTTCAGTTTGGCCCTAATACTCTGTCGTACGATGCTGACACTGTCGATCATGAGAGGAAAATTGTACGGTTTGTCTCTAAACCTAAAAAATATGAGCATATGAGTATATGGGGGGAAAATCTCTAATCTCTATCTAATCCTATGTAACAGACATTGTTGAGAATTAGTCAAATTAGCTGCAGAGAATGAGGACTCTGCCCCATTCTAATAGGTTTTCATCTTTAATTGATGGACAATATCTACAAGACGTTACGGTTTGAAAGGTAATCAGTGGTGGCTTGTTAATGGGGGGCACGAGAGGGCTGCCCCACCTGTTCCACACTGGCTCCACATGAAGGAGAATCACTGACTGTCATTGATTTTAAAACCATTTTTAAAATAGATTTTTTTTAATTGCTAAGGTAAATGCAACAAATAGTGAGTATTCTGCCATAAAACTGTAGATGTAAAATGTTCTATGTTGTCTAAAGTTGCTGAGAGATGACACACTTCCTGTCTGGGGCCAAGAAATCTTTGGCTGTAGACTCTCAGACTTTCTGATTTCCCCGAACAATGTTTATGTTTTAAGTCGCACGGGACACCAACGCACAAGAGAGAGTGTTAAGGAGACGTGCTGAGAGAAAGAGAGAGGCAAAAGGAGAATTGTAGAGTCACGTAGAATGAAGATGGAGGAAGTCAATACTGTGACCCACCTTTTTATTTTATTTTATTTTATTTTATTTTATTTTATTTTATTTTATTTTATTTTATTTTATTTTATTTTATTTTATTTTATTTTATTTTATTTTATTTTATTTTATTTTATTTTATTTTATTTTATTCAGACCATGAAGAATAATCACTCTTTCTCCACCTTTTCCTCTCTGCCTCTACTTATGATAAATCAGTCTCATTACTGCTACAATAGTCCACTGTTACTGTGTTCTAGACATCTGCTCAGAGACGGTTACCTGTGGGTGTGCTGCTGCGGAAGGAGGAGGAAGGCGTGATGGGAGGGGTGACGGGAGGCGTGAGGTTTCCACTGGTGTGGCGAGGCGGCGTGGAAACACTGCTGCGGGACAGACTGCCTGTCAGAGAAAGAGACAACTTGGGCTGCACCTTCTTCTTCAGGGCGTCGTGTTCTCGCCGCGCAGCATCTGTCATGAACCTGGAATTGTGGAACACAAGGCTGGCCAGCGTTAGGATGATGTGAACGGAGGGGTCATCCCATTCACGGCATTAAAGGTTTGCTACTGCAGAAAAAAAAAAAAAAGTATCATTGGCTTCATTCCCATCCAAAAAAAGGAAAGAAAACCTTTTTACAGGGGTTTATGGTGGATAGTAAAGTCTTTGTAAATGTGTATCATAAAAATTAAATGTTAACATAGACATTGTTACAGCTGAAGTGGAATTAACAAATTAAGCAATAACCACATCAAGATGTGATTGTGAAGGCAGGGAGACAGTGGCAGACCTTCTTATACACTGGTTTGTTGTATAAGGCTTTTAAAAACCACTAGTCAAGCACCATATCAAAGACCAATGGGATGAACCCAGTGCAATAAAAAAAAAAGCCAGGCAGGGAAAATACTCAAGCAATTCATCTGAGCAATCAACCAGTTGACATCTCAATCTGCTGGTAGAACCTCATAGACAACACATGGGACACAGTAGTGACATTAATGTAAAAGTCATATCAGATTTTGGCAAACTTGTGAAATTTTCTTTTAAAAGTTACATTTCTTCACCTGTTGATGTAGCTAAGGGCCACATATGTCGGCTGCTGCTGCTCCTGCTTCTCCAGAAGGCGGGGGTCTGTATCTGAGCAGGCCAGAGAGACAGAGAGTAGAAGAATTATGTGCATAACATATCAATAAACAATGGTGCAACTTTGCAGAGTTACTAAAAATAACATTTTGCCTCATAATTTACTGTTTTTGGCCAGTTGTGGAGAGCCAGATCCACATATGATATTCCACTTTCCCCCCCCAAATAAACCAGATGTTATAGTGACAAGGATTCTTGACTGGTTTCCCACTTAAACCTCCCCAACTGTTTCCAAAGAAGCAACTGGCTGTTGCCAGGTAGTGAAACAGGTTCACAGCAAATGGTCACATGCAGAACTCCTCAGGGCCGTCACATTTGACCTTAACTTCCCAAAACCTCCTGGACCACGTCACCAATGCATGCTGCTGCAAGAATGAAACACCGTACATGCTCAGCTGTCTACAGGAATAAAGGCTAATAAAAAAAATAAAATATGTAATGCAGTGTGCAGTGGAGCTCATTTTAAACATGATGTCATACACCACCGTCTAGACGACAGCCACCACTGGCGAAAGTGACGCTGGAGGAGCTCATTGACTTCTAGGCTGATGCTTTTTCTTAAGGCCAGTCCATTGACAACGTAGTGTCCAGCGTCTCAGAGTGTAATGCTGCTGAAGCACACAGCCTATTCCCCTTCTGAATTTCCACCGCCCCCGTTTGAAAAAAAGCTGCTCCGCAGATGCCACATTTCTCATACATGACCACACTTGACGCACACAGTGTTTCCCCCACGCTGTGCTCCAGACTTTCGTCTTGCTCAGCGGTGCTAAATGTACAACAATAGCCACATCTCCACACCCCGAGGAGAAGAGGGCCTGACTTCAAACGCTCTTCCCACTGCTGTCCATGTGTGACAAGAGAGAGAAGCCCCATAAAACAACAGTGTCTACCACTTACTGGCTGAACCTCCCTGTCTGCCTCTGACTGAGCTGCGAAAGACTGCTTCCCCCACGTGGTTAAAACCATCGCTCATTTCGAACCATAAGCTCTTAGGCCTCAGGCTCCTGCCTGTGACATTTAAATTTTAATCATGCTTTTTCTTTTTTCATAGCATGATGCCTACAAAGCAGCTTTAAAAAACTTTGTCCACTCAGCAAGAAAAAAAAAAAAAAAAAACCCAGCTCAGTACCAATTAATTTAATTTAAAAATTGCTGCGGTAATTATATTGTATAAAACATAGGGAAATAGTGTAATTAAGGGTTTTTTTTTTTTGGTTAAAGGGATAAGCAACACCTTTGAGAGCCTGAGTCATACACCATTATCACTTCCACAGCTTTGGGATTTTACTCCTCTTTGTTTGTTTGTGTGTGTGGAGCATACAAACTAAAAACAGGCTCTCATTAAATTTCATGTTGGAAAAAAAAAGGAAGAAACGATCAGATTTTGGTGCTCAAGCCCCTATGAGATAGGATTTAACCCTTTAACACCGAGTGTATCGTAGACGACACGTTTGCACAAGCGCACTTTGCATTACGGTTTGTGCTGTTGGGCACATTCCAACAGAAGTTGCATGTCAAACGCTAATTACGCTAACTTTACTCGCGCTGTTGCAGGAAGCCGGCACCTGTACATCGTCTCCATTTTATGACCAAAAACTCAAACAAATGTTACTTTAAATACTGCTCAAATTTCTAATCTAACACGCAAAATCTGGTGATCATGTACAACTACAGTGTTTGGTGGTGTTTTTCTTCATTTTAAATTGTTAATACACTATTTTAACATGCAGTAAATTGTAAATAGGGTACTCACAGGACATTTTCTGGCCCTTTTATGGTTAGGGTAAGCAAAGGGGGACATTTAGAGGCTTAGCTGTTAAAGGGTTAACCTTCACATGTTGATTTTGTTATACTGTAAATAGTGATAGAAAATGTATGAATCACTAAAAAAACTGACTTTAAGTGACACTTCATATGCTTATTTGCATAACTAAATAACTACTGTATTTTTTTTAAAGAACGTGGCTTCTACTCTTCCAGACAAGACATCTCATACAATTTCTGTACTAAAATATTTTACCTTGTCACCTGGAAGCCATAATAACAAATGTATGTTGTAAGTGGAACATGGACAAAAGCTATAAATTCAAATATAGACTACCGCACGCATACGTGTGCACACACACACAACCATGCATAAAGGGAAACATGGGCTGTAGAAGGTGACAGGTAACGATGTCCAGTTAGACTCAAACCAAACATTAAAGAGCGCACGAGAGAGGGAACGCGTCGCAGAGGTGGAAGAGAAATCTCTGTCGACACAGTGATTTCACTCACTTTAGGTGGACATGGGTGTCAAAAGACGCAGGGAATTTAAAAATCAAGCTGCTTGGGTGATGATAAATAGTGACAAATAGAGTTGTAGACAATGTACGTTGTAAGAACAGCTCAAACCTCAGCGCCTGAGGCTCAGGAGGTTTTCGTCAAGGCCCCACTCACGAGCAAGTGTTTCATTAAAGGTGGATTTATTCTCAATGAGAAGGATAGCACACCTCTCTCCACTCTGCAGCAAAAATCATCGAAACACCCAGGAGGAAAGTCACATTGACAATGTCACTATTCCACTGCCAAAAGGCAGCACCGAGACTATTCTGGGCTCTGCGGGTCGGTATGTGAGTGCGTGAGTGCACCAGAAAATCCCTCCTAACATCACTAATGAGTCTCCAGGAGAAGAACGGCGGTCTGCTCACAGACCGCTCACATCGCGTTTGGATCAGTCTGTTCCCACACACTGTAAATCACACACACCTCAAGTGAGGACTAGGGAGGAGGCCTCTGCAGGGGCCACTTCCCCCACAGCCTCTGCTATTCTTCTGGGGCCACCAGCAGTCAGGGACCAGGGTGAAGGTGCTTTAACGTAGAGATTGGAACCCCTGTAATCAAACTACTCAGGTGGTCCACTTTGGTGGTCGTCTAGTAGAAGCTTTCTGAGAAGCAAAAAAAAGGGGGGGGGTTCCTGATTAATCTCCAAACAAGGCTGACAATCATTGCCAAGCTAAAGGGACTGTTAACATACACGGTGACATTAAAGTATCAGATATGGAAAAGGAAAAAAAGAAGCAGCAACCTCAGGAAGCACTGTTTCCCTTGAAGGTACGAGATAAGTGTTGAAACTTAATGTTTCTTTCAACAAAGAGTTAATTACATACAGTGCAGACTTTACAGGACAAACTAACCACACTCTCTATAACAGTCTTTACCATCGTCCAAGTCAGGACCAACAGGTTGGTGGTGGGAGAATTATTTTTTTCCCCAGTCTTTTTCTAAGGATTTGTGTTTGTGAGTATATATTTTCAATAACATGCATAAAATGAAGTTGGGATTCATTTTTAAAACATGTATATTTGGGAAGTGGCTGGTTCACCGGTTCAAAATGATATTAGGTGATGCAGAAGTGGCAGTAAAAATAGTTGAGAAGTTAAGAACTTGGTGGTGATAGTTAGTTTTTGTCTTCAAAAAGTCCCCACGTAAAAAAAAACTTTGGGAAACACCGAGAATCAATGTTTATTTCCGTGGGAACGTACAGAGAGAGGGAGCACGAGTCTGTATCAGCAGAAAACATGATGCCATCACATGTTCTCATTAGTGTCGCTCTGATGGTCTTCAAGAGGAAACCAAAGGATGATCACACAGCCAACCTTCCTAAGGCAACGCCTGCTGCCCTCACATAACGCCCTCCACGACCCTCTCTCTCTACACACACACACACACATACAAACACAAACACACACCAGACACACAGCTCCCTCTCTCATTACCACCAGAGTCTGGCTCAGCCATCCACCCTCATGGCCAAATGCACGGTATAGAGTAGAGTGGTGAGCATTATGGTGACATGTTTATGGCGACTCTGAGCAGCGGGGAACATTACCAGGAGTGGTGGCTCAGGTAATTCATTACGATGTGACCTCTGAGGAGGAAATGAAACAGAGCTGAGCTCCATGTGTAAGCTGCCTTTGCAGGTTACTTTAAAAAATATATATAAAAAAATAAAAATAAGCACCCGGGGCTGCAGTTAGAGTGATCTATTGTAAATACATTTAGCACGGACAGCAACCTAAAAATATACAGTGCACTAATTTGTGAACACATCCACAAAGACACGTTTGTACCAATGCAGAGATAAACACAGGGGGCACACACACACACACACACACACACACACACACACACACAAGTCATTGCTATTCACCAGTCAAAAACTTAGAAAGATTCACTTTACAATCATATGAAAAAGCAAAAATGCTCTAATGCAGTGATTCTCAAACTTATAAAATATTGAACTCTTGAAGTAACACAATTATCACCAACGTTAAAATCCAGTGTCGTAATAGGCCGAGCAAAGTCAGCTCCAGACTTTTCACCGGAGGCAGATCTATTCCCAATAAGACAATTTGCTCTCTCATCATCCTCCTCTTCCTCACATATACTTCAAACACTGGTATAATCAAATTTGATTAAGATGGAGCGAGAGATAAGGTGACTCTATATCTATTTTTATTTAATTTATGATTTTTTTTGTTGTTATTTGTTTAATTTTAAACACCCTCATGTCAAAACACCTCAGCTCCCCCCTGATCACATACAGAAGAACAGTACCACCAGAGGAAGCTTGGCAGCACTGCTGGTACACGTACCACAGTTTGAGAACCATATACAAATGCCTTCATTTGTATATAATTATTATCAAGCTATTACCTGGATTTTACATTACAAATTGAATAAATTAATATTACTCTAATATTAGATCCTACTAACTTAATAATACCATGTGATTACTGAATTGCTGAAACCACAAATTCATAATATTTAAATTATAGATGAGAAATAAGCCCCTATAAGAACACCCTTAAATTACAAAGGTAAGGGAGTTGCAGGGAAACATTTTATTTGCAAAACAACTTATGCAGAAAAATAACCAATCAAAAATAATTAAAAAAAAAAACTTCTGGACACTAATATATGCAGACGTAGTAAAGGGAAAGTTAAGAAGAACCCCTGAACACCCTACACGTTTAAATATCATATTTGTTCTGCATGAAACTACACACCCACTGTGTGTAAAGTCAACACGGGCGGTGAATTATCTCCTGTACGAAATGTTTTATCGTTACAGCAGCTCCTCGTGTTGCAGTCGCCCACCGCACAGGAACAGGAGCCGTGGTGTCAGGGAACAGGGAAATGTAATTAGGCACACCAGGTGCACAGATCAGGAAACTAGTTACTGCTTCCCAAATTTATTACTTCCCCGCAGATTTTGGGGGTGCAGACCCAAAATCTACTATATGAGCCGTCATTGAGGATTTGCAACAAGCTGATCCATTGTTGCAGAGCCTGGACACTTGAGGCCATCAGTGTGCCAGGCTGCAGACGCACACACATGCACAAACGGGCTTCTGGTCACTCAGTGACAAAGTAAACATTTCTCTATAGCTTTGTGTGTGTGTGTGTGTGTGTGTGTGTGTGTGCACTTTTATACACCACACTAATACCAGACGTTTGATGAGATATTACAGGTTTGACAGGTATGACTATGACTGTGTGTTAAAACTTTCCTCTGTGTCTTTGGCTCATTAGCTGCTGGTTCTCTTTAAATCAGCTGAATTTGTTAAGAAAGGACTGAGTGCAGCACCGAGTACTCATTATCAACTGTACGCTGCTGTCAAGTTGAAGGAAGAGACAGTCATGGATTAACTATAATAACACCACTAATGTCATATTTTTACAGAATCTACTTGAACTTTAAAGAAATACAGAACTTGCGGCCTATTTAAAAAGTTATTTTAATTCAAAATCATATCACAAATCAATAATAACTAGGGGTGAGCCGATATGATACGATACTCAGTATCGGTATCGGTCTGATACTGGTCAAAATCACTGGATTGGAAGTCAAATCAAATCACGTTTACTGTCGCATCACGTTACTAGGACATTCAAGCACCAGTGGTTAGAAACATTTTTAAAATCCTCAAGAATTTCAAAACATTTCGAAACACAATATAAGAATATGAAAAAACTAAATAAATAAATAAATAAATAGGAATTAGAGGAATAGGAGTATAAAGTATGGGGAATAGACATGTAAGAACATATGTGCAGAATATCTACAATAAATGCTGTGCAGAATGGCGTTACGTGCAATGTGAGAGCGATAAAAATGTAAAATCCGATACAATCCAAAAATCCTATATATCACATGAGTCATGTTTTGGCTGTTTATTTCTTCTATACGGGAGAAGAATATTTGTGACACAGTTATAATAATGTCTTTGAAATAGCCTGAAATGGTCAGAATAATGTGTTGTTAACAGCTTCATTGTTCATAAATGGCCTAAAATGACCGTATCAGACTGATATTGGTATCAGCAAGTACTCTAGTTTGTGATATCGGTATCAGACACAAAGTATTGGAATCTGCCATCCTTATTAATAACCTCCTCCACAGAATTAAACACACAAATGACAGATTATAATCCACCTAAATAATGATCAATTTTGTCTCAAACAAACCAGCATAATAGAATACCCTGTGCTCTCATCATGAAGGTGAGTTATTGTTTGTAGAATCAACCGTCTTTTAACATCTCATGATAGCTCACTCAACGCACAGCAGAGCAGCGCCACCTCTTGTCTGGAGACGTGAACAGCAGGCTGGCAGGGGGGAAAACAGGGACAGGAATGTGTGCTGGTTTTCCAGGCGCCTAATTATAAAGGAGAGCGTGCTTAAAGCAGCAGGCCACCAGATGAGGAGGAAGACAGGCCAAATCAGGCACCCTCTCTGTAATTATGCTTCACAGGCACTTGGCATAATGCGCAAGATTTCGCACTCCTCAGAGTGGGCACAGCAGAGCGGACAATGGAGGGGGCCAGCAGAGTTTTTCCACTGCAAGCCAACTAATTGGCTCATTATTTCCCAATAAGTGATTTGGAAGCATTTTTTTTTTTTCTAAGGCTAACACCTCGGACACATGCATAGCACAGCACACAATCAGAGGGCTGAGGATATTAAAGCCAGTCAAGCAACAAACAGGAACAGTAGAGACAGCTGTGCCATGTCAGCCTCAATAATAACACAAGTCTGAAATAAGAGATTGAGTTAAACACATGTGGGAACTAAAAGAGCAGGGGAACTTTCTGTAATGCTTTCAACATTTCACATCATTAACTGCAGTTCTGTCTGACTTCATTAAACACATCATTATAGTGTAATATGTGGGATTAAATAATAAATACAATCCACTGGAAATTATTTAGAAGTCTTTGACAGAGGTTTTGATATAAACAGTATAACACATTTTGTATAAATGTATAAATTGTGGATTAGACTAATATTCATGGCTTAATGAGTACATTCATTTGTTTACATTATCTACTTTAAGGACATTAATATACGTTAGACTCTGTGTTTGAATATAAGATTGTTTTTAGAGCTGCTATCTTGAGTTGACTGTACAAATTACTCAAACATAAGTCTTAAATATTCATGTGGATGACATTACTAATGACTTCCCATGCAGTTCTTATTATTGTGTTGCGCCACAAGAACTGAAGGTGGCGCTGTTGACTGTGGTGGAACTTGATATGCGGTAAGGGAGGCAGCGTCTTATGAGATGAACTGCTCCAAAAAGAAATGATTCAAATTAATTCCAGCCTGTGATACAAGTCTGTGTTCTTCAAAGTAAAGAACAATGAAAAGCACTGTCTCATCTGATAAATGAAAACATAAACATGCACTGAATAGCACCACAGGTCTGTCTCACTGACCTGCATCATTGGTTGCAGTAAACTTCAATATAGTTGATAAAAGCAGGGGCATGCACAGACATTTGGAAGGGCAGGGGTGCAAAATGTAAAGGGCACCTATACTGCACAGTGGGGCAGTCGCCACTAGGCAGGCATGTCCAAATGTCAAAGTGGGGCCTGGTGCCAAAGGCAGCCCTGACCCTTTGTGATTGGAAGGGCACCCATAGGAAACAATGTTGAAAGGGCATAGACCTTGAGAAACAATACAATTTTTTATTTAATTTATATTTTGCTTTAGAGACCACATATGAATGGCAGCCAGAGGACACTCATGTTTAAGGGCACTTTAGTGACACATTTTATCCATTAGGGCACCAATTGCCCCCGTCGCATGTGCACGTCACAGGATAAAAGTAAATATTAAATATATAAAACAGGTCATAAAAACTTTGTCAAATAAACTTCTCAGTGATAAATAAAGTTTAAGTGACTTAGCAGCACTTTACTGAGAACCAAAATGTGTAAACTTACTTAAATGGGCAATAACCAAACACTTAGTCAAGTCATAACGAGCCAATGGCGATAATTATTACATATTTATAAGCTGTTTGGTGTCAGTATCTCAAACGCTTCTTATCTTGCATGCACAGTATGTTCAACGTTACTTTACTTACTTGTTATTGTTTGTTTACACAAAGAGACAAACTAAACTATTCAAATTAAACTGTGTTTTAGGCTACTGTTGATGATGACCCAGCTTCCCTTATGTACTGGCTCACGCACACACACCGCCTCCAGCACAGCTCTGTGCGGCGCGCGGGCCTCCGCGCTGCAATATTGTTGTTGCACGAGCGACTCGTCGCGTCGATAGCGTAAACAAAAGTGTTTACCTGACGGTGTTTGTGCGCGCGGCTCGGCTGCAGCGGCAACTGTTTGAGTGTAAACAGTGACAGCAATGACGCGCTGATAACACGACAGACGCGGCTGCTGTAATATCTACAGCCACCACACCTAGCAACAGGGTTGTCAGGACGCAGGAAGTAAGTTGCTAGCTCGCTAAGTTAGCCACGTCTGCTAAGCACAAACCTCGGCCATCACAGGCTGCGGTGACGGGGCTTACCGATGTGACTGTCCTCGATGTGCACGATGAGCTCGGCCAGAGAGTCGAAGTGAAGTCCGCAGCCGCCAAATCTGCAAGCATTGGAGAAGAAAGAAGCAGCGGCGATGCCTGTCATGGTCGCTGCTGCATTGGAAATGAGGGCAGGCGGCAGCGGCGGCGGCAGCAGCAGCGGCAACAGAGGCGGCAGCGGCGGACAGCGGTGCGTGCGAACAGCTGGAGCGGCAGGGGCGGTGCGGTGCTGCGTCAAAGGGAGAGACAGACACACCGGAAGTTATGCTTGATAACCATAACATGTTTGTAAAAAAGGAACCCAATGCACATCTATATAAATATATACATATTTAAAAAGACACATATTTGGTTCTATCATTGGGAAAATATATATAAAATTAGATTGAGTAGAATTTGCATAGTTGTAGTCCAACTGAGATTAAGATTTGGCACAAAAAATATATGTATATTCTATGTAGTGTATTTATGACAGGCTTTATTTTACGGATCAACAGTAAATAATTCACCGCAAGTCACCACAAACATTATTTACAAAAACAAGCAGATTTCACATCAACTAATATCAGAAGAGACAGATGTTTAATGACATATTCTTCTAATTTTAAAACCCTTCAACTGGATTTAAAGCTCTAAATAATGGACTAGGACCTTATGTTCTTTCTGATTTGAACCCTCACTTCTTCTAATGGTCTCATTTTGCAACAACAGTTAGAATAAAGACCCACAGTGAGGTGTAATTCTTTACAAGCTTCATGAAGACATGAGGACAGAACTGAAGTGTTGACACTTTCATTGAATTCTTGCCTACTTTTACTTTTGGGTGTTTCACATCATTTTATTGACTGATTGATTGAAATGGATGTGCACATCAATCAAAATCTTATGTAGCTTTCTCCCCAATGTGATCTTATCACTTTGAATGTATTTAGAACTGGATTTCTGTTATTTCTCGTGACTTATGCATTTATTAATTGCAGAATCATTATACAAACAAACTAATTATATAGGCTGAAATGTAAAACAACACGATTGCACATAAACAAACATCTCCTAAAATAGTTTTTAAAGGATTTTATGACCATCAGCCTAAAATATTATATAGGAATAATATAACACACAACTTGTGAAGCAAGTAGCCAGGAAAACAGTCCAAGAACGCTATACATCTATCCTATTTTACATATGGTTTATTGTATGATTAATTTATATATGCCAATAAAAATGAGTCGAGTTAACATATTAGTTAAAATAACACATTAATCATTTAATAGATGAACTCTATAAATATCATTGCTCAGATGGTCTATATAGGCCTAAATGCACCTATATTAGCTACTCTGTTATGATGCTTTGAGGATAAAATCAAACTCAAATAGTGTATTCTTACAATTATAAGTGGACAGAACTTTTTTTTACTTATTTGTAATGTCACTTAAGCATTACGTTCGTGAGACACATGTATTATGGATTAGCCGATGTGTCCACAGTGTGGCAGTGTTGGCCATAGATAGAACTTCACCAAGGCTATTGTTGCTTAAAAGCTGTATAGTTCTCAAAAAGAGCAGTGGCACATTATGCAGTATTCACATTCTGATGTTTTTTTCTATTTGAATTTAATATCATTAGTATCAGTTCAGCATCAGTTGCTGCAGTGTTAATTTACACAATAATAACTTTACAGAAGAGCACACAATTTTGATCTACAAGAGGCTCTAACAGTTTTTTATGGCTCTACTATAAATGTTGGGTTTTTTTTCCCTGGGACACAGAAAGCAACCACTTGCAGTGTGTTTGTGCATTAATGTTTACATTCTGCATCTGGAAGTAAACATTTGCACTAGTGTTTAGGTTTTACTGTAAATACTTGTCAGTACATAACATGTCAAAGATTGTGTTTCTTCTGTACAAAATGGGACTTTCGGAGAAGGAGATGTGCTATCATATAAGGACAAACTATCTGCATTATTTACAGTATGTAAGTACAAATACACACCAGTAATGGAAAGTGAGGGTGTGGGCATCGCACACAAATATAAAATTAGAGTACATTTGTGCTTTGCATTTACTGACACAGCAGTAACGTTCAGTTTGCGTGTGGTGATGGTCTACATTAAGCACCACAAGGATGGTCTCACTATTTTCCAGTTGTGCTGAGAACACACTATGGAAGCATTACATCACAGACAACTGCTTGTCTGTGGACGCTGATGGCTTTCATTTAAAATACTGGCGTTGCCCACCCTCCCTAATTTATTGATGAGCATAGCTGCAACTAATCACTACAGTTCAATGTGTTACAGTCCATAAATGTAGGTGAGGTAATAGGTGTACTTTGTTTCTGCAATGGAGATTTACTGAACAGGTCATTGTGTGGAAACGGCGAATGTCACGTTTCACAGCTGCTGATGACCAAATCCTCATGTCCTCAGTGAACTCACACACAACTAACCAATGCAAGACAAGATAAAGTGAAGCGAGGCACCTGAAATGGATTTCTACACTTTCACATGACAATAAGTCAGAATATTCTGGAGGCTTTTGTTTGTGCAATATTGTTCAAACATTATCTTATTACTAATGTTTACACTTTTCAAAGCTAGACACAGTCATATTGTACTACTGTGGCTCATAATCCAGTTTGAGCACATACAGGAGTTTAATGTCCTAAATGCTGAGCACAGACAAAATGCACTATTATAAATCTTTAGAGCCATTATACACAGGCAGCACCATTCACCAGCCACCTAATGCACACATCAGTCACAGGTTTGAGTGTTCTGGTACAGGAGTGTCACTACAGGGAAGCTCCCAGCTCAGGCAGTACAGTGTTTTTATGAATTAGATTCTCATTCTATTTGATGAAAATGTTTGTCACCTGCTCACTAATAAATCTTTTTTTTCTTTGGTGCAACAACTGGTGTGTGCAAACTGGTTGCATTTCCAGTTATACTGCCCTTATTGTGTGTTATTACTTAACTATTTATCTATTTTAACTATTTATCTATTTCTTTGACTTTTAACTCAGCATTTGTGTGGACAGCAGCTCTTGAGAGGAGCCTGACCACTATGTTTTAGTAAAACAAGCTTGACGGTCAGCCACTGGGGTCAATCTCTTATATGGACTGACATTTAATTTAATTTTAAATATTTACATTTTAGAGTGAATGCAAGTGGCTATAGGGGATGAATCTTAAACACTACATGCATGCAAAGAGCACCAGAGTTTGTTTCTATCTTCTCGTGGACAGACAACATGACATGGGAGCATTGGAAGAGAAGATAGACTTGGTCACCTCACTTCCTGTGCTAAGTTGTTCTGCTGTGTGTAATGCAGTAATACCAACAGCCCAACATGTCCTTTTTTTTTTTTAGCAGGAAAAGTGTTTTGGAGTAACAGTTTTCGATTTCTGATTGCTGTGCAAAGTAAAAACTATTTGTGAATATTTTATTTACAAAATGAAAGCCTGTATGACACCTGTGTTATTTAGCCTCCTTCACCTCTTGCACCTGCAGCAACAAAGCATCCTCTGAGGTGCTAATCACCCCAAGGTGATCTTACCCAGAAGCACTGCACAAAGGCATAATAATAAAAGGTTTAGTATAATATAGATCAAATCCGCTTTAGTGTGGGTCACTGACCCAAACTGTATCGGCGCTTTCCTGCCTTAATAGTCTGCTCCTCTGGGAGCATAATGTTTGGATTGGTTGGGAAATATATTGGCAATAAAAAGACAAAAGGATGTCATAAACGTAGATTAAAGCTCTGGTTAGAAGACACAGGCGGAGAAGCTCTGAGTTATGAGTGTTTTTCAGACTGCGTTATTGTTTCAGTGACAGAGCTCTTAATGCGTCTGGAGGAGTGGTAGCAGGCGAGTGGTAAACATTTCTTAATGTGTGAGGAGTCATTAATCCCTGGAGCTGAGGATGGCTTCACTAACAGCGTCTGTGGCCCAAGAAATCACAGCCACTTGGCACCAGCTTGTCACACAGACCTGGAACATATAAAAGCTTTGTACTTCCAAAGCTGTTTAAATCTCCTTAATGTGCTGTAGCTGTGGCTAATAGCATTTATTTCAGATAAAACATTATGAAACAGCTGTGTATTTTGCATTTTCTATTCATTTGTAAGTGAAACAGTCAGCTCTGCCTAGTTCTGCACCGCTGGGGAAGGATAAATGTTGTCATATGTTTGAAAAAAAAAGAAGTAGAAATGCGTATTGATTTTCAGTTGAGGTTGTTGTGTCAAAAAACTGTCCACAAGGCTGATTACTAACTGGGCGTATAAAACTGAGCTCTTCAGAACTCATGGCTCACTGTGTCGTGCTACTTTGATTCAAAATATCAGGTGCATCAGGTGGGTCCTGGTATATTTTATAATCTTAAAGGACCTTGTCTGAAGAGGATCCTTGTTTTAAAGAGGTTTTTCTATAACATTGTTTGATCAGATTACAACACTGAAACTCTGAGACCTGAAAACAAATTTAAGAGGAATATGAGATTAATAAGGGCTCAACGTCTTATTTTGCCATGTCCCAGTAGAAAGACAACCACCTGCTACCCGTGGACAAACTTGTATCAGGATGATGTGACTTTAGCTGGAAGTTGCAAACACGACACCATTAAAGCAGATTTTTGATGACTTCATTTTTTTTTTCTTGAAGTCTTATGAACTCAACTTCATTACTGTTGAACCTACAGGACTTGATTCTGGCAGTTTGAGTCTTACACAATACAAAGACAGAGACAGAGGTTCAGTGTTCAAAGTTAGAATGAAAGAGGCTATATTCTCCATATTTATTTTTTGTTGCAGAAATTGAATATACCTGTGTATAATTGCTTTAAAATAAGGATTGCATGGTTTTGTTCACCTTGGCTTAGAACAATAATTTCTTGTGTACTTTAAAGTTGGGCCTTGCTCTATTGAGGCTGCCATCTTGTGTTACTGTGTTCCTACAGCGGTCCGAATGGACAAATTCGACAAAAGAGAGTGCATTTTGTGTTTTATTGTTCTTTAATTCTCTTGTAAAAAGATTCTCACTACAGAAATAAATAAGGACATTGTTTGTGGTATGTGGATGTCACTGCAGCACCCTGGTGAACTCTCACGCTTTGGTATTTTAAGCTATTCTTTGGTTACATTCATTGATTATTAATTGAGAAAACGTTGCCCCTTCACAACAATCTCAATCAATCATAACATCCTGGTTGCCAGGCCTGGTCTGCTGTCAACTAAGTTTGCCTCAGAGGAATCCTTTTATTTATTCCTGACACACAAAACAAATAAAATTAAATTGTGACTTCACAATTAGAAGCAGCCAAACTCTTCCCAAAGTGTGGTGGACCGTGAAAAGTCATGAAAAATAAGTAGTCTTGTAAAAGTGAAGTAAACTTTTTCAAAGTAAAAACATTCACAATCACTTTTATGAAGTAAACAGAAGTAAATAAACTAAGCCACGGGTATAAATGCATGCTACTCCTTTCTATAGCAGGTACCAGTGGATCAGTTGACCCCTCACATTCACACTGGAGGGGCCTTAAACTCAAAATGACCTGGGGGCCAGTGAACTTCCAGGCTGGTCAGGAGGGGACCGGTCAAGTAAAGGGTCCAACAGTTTGAGAAAAAATAACTATTTAGTGATTATAAATTTAAATTATATTTGTTTTGATATATAGTTTGAGATATAGTATATATATAGTATATAGTAATTAAACGTTAAATCAGAATTACATGTTCACAATCGTAATTAAAACATTAGACAAGCTTTTACATAATTAAATGTTGAATTTAATAATGTGATGAATTTAACCAAATATATTATTGTTATTATTATAAATATAAATATTGATCAATGTTGGTCAGTTTGGGTCAGCTTGCATTGTGATGTTAAAATAAGTGTAGGGCCACATATATATATAGGTCATAGGTCAGTGATTAAAGGTTTTGGTTTATAAATATAAATTGGCTGATGGTATTTTAAAGTTCAGGAGTGGTTGCTCTATCGTAATATTCCCATCATGCTTCTTGAAGTTCAGTAAAGTGCAGTAAGTCATCTCCATAAGAAGATGCAGTAGTTTACATACACACACATATATATATATATATATATATATATATATATATATATATATATATATATATATGTCCTGTACACATAGATCCTTATTTGCACGTGTAATCGGTCAGCGGCGGAGATGTTTGCACCACACCCGTGCACACTGCCCATCCACGCTGCCTCTCTCTGTGTGCATGTGCAAACTCCGCCCTCGCGCCGCCTCCGAGCGGACCGCAATGATTTAGAAGTTCAGGAATCCCACGTGACGTCACCCCGGGGTGACGTTATGCTTCTCTAAATAGATCGTATTGTAATCTTTTCTCAGTCCAACGTGGTTTCTTCTCAGAGACTGCTTCACATTTTCTACACTTGTTTGGTGAGTTGGAAGCCTCGTAGCAGCATGCAGAGGACCGTGCATGCGCCTCTGCAGGTTTGTGGTGTCTGTTGGACGCGCTCCTTCTTACTTTTTTTCCTCCTCTTTCGTGCAACAGCTTGTTTTGTTCCCGTCCCGTTCAAGACGAATGTGTGTAATTCTTTTTTCCCCCCTCAACTCATGCGAGGCTGCAAGGAGAGGAGAAGTCTGGCGTTAGTTTGGTTGAAGTGACTGCGCTGTCATGTCAGTGTTATTGCTCTGTCTGTTTGTCTGTTGACTGTCTGTGGTTGACGTTGAACGCGGAGTCAAGTGCTGCTGCTGCTGCTGCTGCTGCTCAGTCAGGACGCAGCGGAGACAAGTCTGCAAGAATTCATCCAAAGCGCGGCTGAGAAGCGCACACACAGTGCGGTCAGGCCACTGTCCAGGGCGCATTGGGTTTAAATCAGATTGTGCATGTGCCCCCTTTGCTTTTTATATCTCGGGTTTTAAAGCACAAAAGCCGGATCTCTGCTTCTTTGTCACGGCTGTCCCATCCCGGGATAAATACGCGCACGGAGCCGGCGTCTGTCTGTGCGCGCTGCGGTTCGCCAGAGACCGTGTGTGTGTGGGGGGCAAATGGTTGCTCGGTGGTTTGTCAGTAAAAAAAAAAAGAAAGAAAAGAAAAGAAGAGAAAAGAAAAGAGTGATGCTCGTGATTTATCCATGAAATTGATGTCCCCTTTTTTTTCTCTTGCTCTGTGACTAACATGACGTCATTCTGCAGGCCAGTCGATATTTGATTAAGCGCTGAGATGTTGAGGGTTACTTTCAGGAAGGTTGTGCTGACGAGGCGCGGAAAGAAAAGAAAGATGTTTCAATCATTTGATTACTCTGCGATGTCATTATGTTTATGGGACAACACTATCAATAACCACTTGAATCTCGTGCGCGCGCTGCTTGGAATTATTGTTTTTGCAGGCTTGCACTTTTATCGTTTCCCTTTTAAATGGTCGTCATGAATAACACCTTATGAAGTATTAAAATGAAGGGGACATAGATAAAGAAAATAATTGATTTGCAAAATGATTGTTTTTAGTTATGATTTAAGTGTTAATAACAGTACAAACAATCTCAGACATTTGTGTGTCAAGACTTAAAATTGAACTAAATGGCTAATTAACATCAAACGTCAAACTTCACAGTATGGATAAATAAACACAGCTATAAAGTCACTGTATCAACATTCGTCTTCCTGGATGTTATTTAGTAACCTTGATGCACAATGTTGAGCTTGATTACAACACAGTGTTTCATGGCAGCAATGAAATGTGACCTACAGTGAGTTTATTTGTTGATGCATTTGCTCAAGGTGAAACTTTCCTCATGGTAACAATTGTACTAATGGAAAAAAAAAAGCAGTCAAACGACAAGAAACACCAATCACAGCCCAATCAACAGTTTGCATGTCATGGAGGAGACCTGTAATTGATAGGTTTATATCACAGCAGTCCCCTTTTTTTGTTTTTTTTGTCACGCATTCAGTCAAAGAGCAGAAGTTCAGGCCTTCATTGTCAAAGAGGGCCATGTTCCCCGCCTCAGGGAATCACCATGATCCTACCTTGAACTTGTGCTGTCAAAGGCCCGTTCTATAGGGAGCTGGAGATTTGAATTGCTGTGCATGTTTGTGCTTGCTTTAACCCAATATGCCTTTGCACCCCAACCCGTCTTTGACACTCGCCATATTGTTTAAATTCTTATATGCTCTCTACCTGGAGAATTCCAGCCCAGCTCCTCTTGAAATCGAACGCCGGACCCTAATCCTTCCCCTCGCCCACATCAGGATATAGTTAATAAAAAGTGTAACCAAATTTCCTCTGCTAAACTAAAACATCTATATAAAATGAGAGCCAAGAGGGGGACATTGAGTACTGATAATTTGAAGTGAGAAACCTGTCGGATAATTCACAGAATTAACTCTGAGAAGTCCTTTATGTGTCATGTGGTTTGAATTTCCCGGAGAATGTGATGAAATGATCAAGTCCCAGTTTAGAAACAGTGAGAGGAAGGCGAGAGTTTAATTTCTACATCTGTTTTAAAAGTCATGGATGCTCAACCTCTAATTAGTGCCTTCATTAGGGCTCTTTAGCGAAAGATTTTCCAGTGAAAGTTTCTGATTTAAATGGGATTCATAGTTGTGCACGTGTTCAGGGAGAGAGCCAAATAAATGTGCCAACAGCCTTTACTGCATATGAGATTAAAACTGGGCCTGGAAAAGAATAATGGCTTTCAGAAGAACATAGCTATACCATCATCTGGGGTCTAGTTTGGGCTGGATGTTGAGATCAGGAACGTTGGTCATGTTTGTTGTGTCAAAGGAGACCAGGTGAGGTTTTTAGGGGCCCAGTAGAAGAGAGTGAGTGAACATGGTGACAGAAAGAGAGAGCAGGGCTCATTGCTCTCTGACAGAGAGACCCTGTCCAGACCCTGTTCTGCAGGCTCGGTCATGAAGTACAGCTTGTTAGAAAAACAGCACTGCTTAGCATAACACAATATTGGAGTGTTTTGACTGTGCTTGAAGAAACACACACACACATGTACATGGTGTATGACAGTATTCATACTCGACACGTGACATGTGGCACCATGAGTTGAAGTGGGGATGCGTTACAGGCCTTGTGACGTTTGCGCTGTTTGTCTGTGTACAGTTAGTGAGAGCTACATGTTTGTCCTTTAGGCGTTGTAGTCATCACTGAGAGAACAAACCACACACCCAAATTATAATGACATATTTTTGTCTCTCAACCGGCACTTTTTTATCAGTCAAAATATGGAGTCAGTGATCTTTTATGTGACCAATAAAGAGCCAATGTGTTTTTAACCAAACTACTATTTAAGTAGATCCAGGTCAGTCATTCCCAGAGACTGGATCCAGACCCAAAGACAGGTCTCAGGAGATTGGGGTCACCAAATAAATTTACAAAAATGTTCCCAGTCTTTTTACTTAAGATTTATGTGCACATTTTTTTTAAAAAAGCATGCAGAAAATTAAGCTGTGATTCATTAATTAAAATGTCTGGTTAAAATAATATTCGGTGTACAAACATAGTTTTTTTTTTTTTTTTAAAGTGAGAAACCTTATTTGCTCTTGTTATGATTTATTGTTTTTTTTTTTGTCATATGTGTGTAGTTAAACAGTTTGGTGTTATGTTGGTTCAGACATCAGTAGGTAACCCTCCTGTGTGCAAACCAAAAGACCTGAATGTGATAGTAACGTTACCTGTGCAGAGTAAGAAGGGCTCTGAGGATGTTATGCTCATACGATCAGAACGGCTAAATAAAACAAAATGTCAGAAGGTGCTGAACATCTGTGTAGAGCCGGTATGTGGCGTCTGCTCACTGGTCGTTTTCGCTGTGTCGTTCTCCTGGACAACGATTAGACCTTTCATAAGAGAGACTGAGCGAGCATCAGATATGTTGTTGGATGTAAGATAAAGGGCTTAAAATACTTCAATACTTTTTTCTGGAGCTTACTTCACTATGTAATATTTTGTGCGCTCGTGTATTGTAATTAAATTAACTAAGCACATCTGTATTTGATGTTTTAACACAAACATCTGAACAGAAACTTAAAAAACTGATATATACATGAAAAAGAAATCATACTAATCAGAGAAAGAATAAAGTTTAAATAAGTCACAAGTCTCATCAGGCTTCCATTGACAGCACTGAGTGTGTACAGCAGAGGAAGGGTCACACATTTGCTGTATGTTATAAAAATGTATTTTTACTTTTTCTGCCTCTAAATGTATTTGTTTTAGAAGAAAATACTTTTGTATAAATAAGTTGTTACTTGCGCAGCCATTGTAGTGTAGTGCACTTCAGAATGATCACTTTATTGATGCAATTAGTGAAAAAACATTTATTTTATGTTTATGATTTAATTTTTTTTTCTGTAATTAAAAGGCAGACAGGGTAATAGTTGTAGGCCTTTCATTTTTACGTGGTTTTGTTCTAGTTAAGTTTCTTTCTCTTTTTTTTGCCGACGACAGGAGCACCAACCACTCCTTTCTGGAAAATTGAGTTCTCTCTTTTGAAATAATAAGGCGTCTGAAGCAGTAACTGAAGCCAGTGTATACTATATGACGTGATGCATAGCTGTGACTGTCGTGTACTGCACAATTACTAACACATATGCGACAACAGCAGTAAGTAAATAAATCAACTAACACTTGATTAATCGATTTATTATTGTACTCTTTTTTTTTTTTTTTTTTAGAAAACATTTACTTCACCCTGCCTTTATCCTTCATACAGAGCTGTTGCTATTCTTGGTGACATGTGCAGTGTTTACTGGCTGAAAATGTTCAATATTTACCTGCAAATCTTGGAATCTACTCCGTGATGTCAGCTTTTTGAAAAGCTAAAGCTAAATTAGTGAAAAAAGTACATTTCTAATAGAGAGCAGTTATTGTTACCAGAACAGAGAAATATGCGCTTGATCAGATGGCACAACTGTATGTTTTACTGCCAAGATTAAACACTGTTGATTCAGGTGCAATGGCAATTTTAAGGCAGTTTAAGTAAAGTTAACGTTGAACTCCTCTCTTTACATGTTTTCTGCGTTTGTTTTGCTTGTAGTTTTATGAGAACTCGGCCAGAGTGATGAACTCAGACCAGGAAAGGCCGTTCGTGTGCAATGCTCCTGGCTGTTCTCAGGTGAGTGTGTTAAGACAAATCAACACAACAGCGCGCGTGTGTGTGTGTGCGCGCGCGTGTGTGCGCATGTGTGTAATATGAAGAGGTATATAATGAGGAGGCCTGAGAAAGGAGGTTAGTGCCTCATGTATAAGGAAGAAACAGAACAGCATGGAACAGAGTGAAACGGTAAATATTTCTGCAGATATCTGAAGCCTCCTAAATAACACTAAGTCTGATGCTCTATTGGAGTGCACGCTTTAAATAAAGAATAACAGTTGTTATTATTTGTCACTTATTTGTCTTCCTGCCTTTCACAGCGATTCCCCACCGAGGACCATCTGATGATACATCGACACAAACATGAGATGACCCTAAAGTTCCCCTCCATAAAGAATGACAACATGTTATCAGGTGAGTTACAGCGACATCAGTGCAGACACACACACACACACACACCACCTCAGCAGGGATCTCTGTGAACCTGTCACTCTCCCGCAGGTGTGTGTGTGTGCCCGTGGTGATTCATGTGCAGACGCACATGTCTGTCATCAGCAAACTTTATGGCATGTCTATACCAGTTGTTTACAGTAATGTAAATTATACCATGTATGCTTCCTCTCTGCTCAGCTCTCTGTGGTGCATACCACTTACGCACTGTGGGAGAAAGAAACGCTGACATCTAACTGAAGCATGTTAAGTTAAATTTCGCTGTTCTCTGTTACCTTGCATATCTTACTCTGGAATGAATGGGAGGAAGCTTACAGTAATTATATGGATGATGGGATGCACAACGATGCATCACATCCATAGATTGTGTACGACACACGCAAGTGTCAACCCAAGGCCAATCCATAAGTATAGATCTCCGTTCCTTAAAAACGTCCCCGCCACACTAGACGACACTGTGTGCTGCTGCAGCCACGCTGTTGAGATTGCTGCGTCTTCTTTATTATTTACACTCGGAGGACAGAAGGATCAGATTTTCTAGGCCAGGTGTACTCGTTGCCTCTTGTCTGAGTTCCAGCTCTGGGCATTTTTCTTACTGTGACCTTGAACCCAGGATAAAATGAGTTGTACTGGAAGTTACAATTCACCCTCATATGGTGACACTTTGAACTGAACTTGCTATTTCCATAAGCTTTTCATTGACTCATAGGCTTTTTCTTATTAGAACTTGAGCTTCTCAAATGGAAAAAAAAAAGGAAATATTTTTGGAGTAAAAATGTATTTTGGGTACACAGGTCATGATGAAAGTTGAAGTCAATCCCCAGTCTAGCCAGAATGGATAAACAGACCATGAAGTATGCTTTTAGCCTTTGAAACAAGCCTGATCCTAAAATCACCTTCAACTGTCTGAAACCTGATCTGTGAGCACCCCCACAATGTCAAGCTGAATACCACAGCTTGACTGGGTTCAACAAACAAGACCCCCACTTGGTAGGTGGGATCTGTACTTTATCAGCTGAAATGGGGCCCATCAAGTTTACTATCTCTCTATAGAGGAGATGTTTTCTAAATGGTTACGTTGTTGATTTGATAACTTTGTTAAGTGTTTGCTCATCTGACTGGGGTTTAAAGTAAAACAAAGAGCATTTAACATGATGTAGAATCACCAAGGTTAAAAAAAAAAAAAAAAACAAAGGAAACCAAACGCTAATATCCGTTTAAAATGGTAACTGATGCAATAAATAAATAAATACAAAACAGGCCATTAAATAAACCCTTCTTTTTTGAGAAAGACCGGGCCAAGACAGGTAGCAGCACTAATGCAACACCATAAGACAACAGAAACAAAGACTTAACTACTAGTTCAACCAAAAGCAGTGGCAATGTAGGGAATCTGCCTCCACCTTTTTTTATGAGTTAAAAAGTATATATAAGTGCAAATATGTCCCATATTTTACATTTCCAGTGTTTTTTATTTGACGCTTTGATATCCATTGTCATTTTACCTGCCAAAAAACCTGTCAGTATACTTTTATGATATCGACTCTCTCATGCTTCTCTCTGGAGCTCTGGCAAGATCAGAGGGTTTTGTGTCTGTTTTCTGAGTTACACATGACCAGGCCAACCACAAGTAACAGACCGTAGCCTGACACTCAAGTTTAGAAAAACCTCCAGCTAATGTAATGCAGTCGTCTGTGTCCAGTCAGTGCCGAGTCAAACAGCCGTTCAAATCTACGTTAAACGACTCTTTGCTGGGTTTTAATGTGAAGCTAAACACCGGTGCAGCGGAGCAGCCCCGCTGTCTTTGCTTTCACCTTGTTTTTGACTGACTTAGAATGACTCTGCACCAAGGCCTCCCAGGAAAATGTTAAGACACAAAAGAGTTTGGTGCTGATCATGAGCCGGCACAGAAAGAGTGGGCCCGTGCATTTACAGAACACACTTTGTCTGGGCAGCAGCGATGGAGACAAAGCTACTTATCATTTTTTGTCGGGCGCCGACTCAAAGCAATGAATTTCATCTCTGAACTGTGACTAAGCAGGTTTTCAGCCCATGCACTGTGAATAACAGTTGGTCCTCAGTAGACTATAAGTCATTAAAACAACACATTTGATAAAATGGGAAGATTTAAACTGCTAGTAAACCCAAATGTACACAGCAGATTTCAGTTAAGCATTCTTAAAAAAACAGTTAGATGGTCAGTGCTGGTGCTTGAACTTGCCTTATAATTTAAAAACATAGACATCTCACCTAATGGACCCAATAGAAACACATTAGACTGAGAAAGTTTGTGTAATTTATCCTGTGTACTGTTTTTCTCTTTGAATGTGCGCCATCATACAGCATCAAGTAGTGTCAGTGTTTATAGTGCATATAAATAAATAGAAATGCAAGCTCCTCTAAACCTCTGAGATGAAGTCCGTTACGTTTCGTGAGTAAAACTGTTAACAGTTGATTTCAAAGCTGAAAATTTCAAAATCTCCTCCTTGATTTTTCCAGACCAGACGCCCACACCGACACGTTTCTTGAAGAACTGTGAGGAGGTGGGATTGTTCAGTGAACTGGACTGCTCCATCGAGCAGGAGTTTTGCAAGGCCCAGGAAGAAGAGGACAGCAAACAGGTACTGCAGAGTCACACACTCCATTCTCAGGCTATAAAAATAGACAAACTTACAGCCACCCACAGAGGTTAGGTCGGATACCTGTGAACTGTTATCTGGTGCTGTCATCTGTCAATAAAAGCCCACAAAAAAAAACAACCACATGCACCTACTTCAAATAGATTCAGAACACCTAGACCTCTTGTAACCACATGCTGCTCATCTGATAAAGGGCTGATCGTCACAGATGTGTTATTTCTGTCATATTTTCTTCTTCTAATTAAAAGTTTTGGGGGTTAAACACAACAGCTCTCACGCTTGATCGCTGTCAGTCACGTTGACGGTGGCAGACAGAGCAAGCAGGTTGAAATCAGTCTTCCAACCCATGTGAGGAGCACAGAGATCAACTTCTCTGCCTGTAACTTCAAACGGCTCTCCAGCTTTCTCTCAGGCACGGAGTCCCGTTTCCTACCAGACGTGAAGACAGACCCTGAGACGTCTTTTGTGGCAGTAATAAAAGACCTGAGCAGACATTTTTGCATGAGAGCAGATTAGCAGAGCCTTGACTTTTGACAAAAGACGTGTCCATTTATGAACTAAGGCTATGCCCTGAGGCAGCTCGCCCTAAAACGTAGGTACTCGTCAAATCACCACAAGACAGACTGCTTATCTAATGTCTGGGGAGGTGTGCAGTGTTCGCGGGAGCTAAAGCTGTCGTTTGGGCGGCTTGGCTCTGGAGCTCAGCTGTGCTCAGGTCATGCCATGTCTAGCCTCTTGAGCCTGTGTGGTTTATGATGGGAGGCCCTGCTAAGTCAGCAGGAGGCGAGTCGGAGCAAGACTCTGCAAAACACAATAGGAAGAGATAAGGAATGAAATGCACTGCGATGTCAGGAAGCAACAGCAATCAGCCAAAATGTATAATCATCACACATGCATGTACAAACACTCACCATATAAGTACAACAGTGAGTGATTTATTTGTATTGTACGTGTCTGTATTCCTGCTTTTATGTTTCTTTATCGCCACTGGCTGTTTCACATTTGACTTGCTTCATGATTCATGCTAAGATATTTAAAATACAGGTTACTATGGAATGTAATGTAGATGTCATTCTACTATGCGACACGACTGTCCTGCCGGGTACATCAACGACAATAAGGAAGCCTGGATCTTCATTTGCATCGTTTCTTTGACTCAACTTAGGAAAACTTGCAGATGTTAGTTTACATTTAAGCGGAGTGTATGGAGCCCAGGGCCAAACACTTGTAATGCTTGGGTTGACATGTTCCTAACCGCATTACCTTTCTTTCTTTTCTCCTTCCCGATATTCTCTGCAGAATATCCAACTGCACAGTCAGTCAGGCCAAGGCCAGCACCAGCAGGCCCACTCGCGGATGGGCAACCACGACACCAGCATAGTGATCCAGCAGGCCCTGCCCTCTCCTCAGTCCAGCTCTGTCATCACACAGGCTCCATCCACGAACAGACAGATAGGGTGAGTAGACAACACAGTCAGACGGTCTGGCAACAAGCATCAGCAGCAACATGAAATGAAATAACAACATTATTAGATTTTTAATTCACCGAAAGTGAGTTTTCCTTTTTTGATTGCATGAGGTAGAAGCAGTGTGAAGAACTGCTGACAGACTGAAAATGACCTGAATGAAGTGCAGTGATTTGAGTGTAACCTCGAGAGTGCCTCGGTTATACCTGTGGCCTCAGGCTCGGCCTTGTCCCTTTGTGTCCACGCTGATTGTCATCGTTGCATTGTCTCTGAGGTAATGTCAGTATTCTGTTACATCTGCAGCGGTGTGTGTGTGTGTGTGGGGGACTGGCGATCCATGTTTTGCTGTTCATTCAGTATTGTCCCACAGCAGAGCATGCCAAAGAGGGTCCCAGAGGACACGATGAGGTCATTGTTAGAGCTGCAGTCGTGACTGCTTTTACAGCGGTTTAGCGTTTCATGCTCTAAAATAGTTATTTTCACTGTATGGGAATGTCAGCCACAACATTACAGCTGTGCGTCTCTCACATCTCTGCATGCAGGTGTAAAGAGTCAGACAAGAGAGGAAATAATGTTCACAGCGCTCTGTGTAGGGTGCTGCTTTGTGGGGCTGCAATGACGAATCAACTTTACGAAATGAATTGCCAGCTATTTTGATAATTGATGAATTGAAAATGAAGTTACATGCTCTGATTTCAGCTTCTATCAGAACATTTGAGGACATTGTCATATTTGAGGTTTTGGGAAACATAGATACATTTGGGAAACCCAATAGATAAAGCCATTATATGCATTTAATGGATTTGATTTATTGAGCAAATAATAAATACTTTAATCAATAATGAAAGAGTGGTCATGATCCAGTGTGAGGCGTTCCTTTTATAGA
The DNA here is from genome assembly GCF_958295425.1 of Solea solea. Lineage (NCBI taxonomy): Eukaryota > Metazoa > Chordata > Actinopteri > Pleuronectiformes > Soleidae > Solea > Solea solea. The sequence goes on from NC_081146.1 coordinate 10,307,000, forward strand.
CTCCAGTAACACCTTTTTTTCTTCTTTTTTTTTCGTTTTAGCACCTTTCAATCTATTTAAATATGACTTACATTTGCACAAACACGTACTTTTGTTCTTCGTGAGGACACTCCTCTGACCTCATTATTCTTTAACCCCAACCACCTTCAGACTTGTGCCAGGGCATTGTTACTGTAAACCAGACCTGTGGCAAACGAGTTAGACATTGAGATGGCTCAGTGTTATAGGCCTACACTGTTGTGAGGTTGTCCTGTGTAGATTTACAGCTTGAGGAGCTGGTGAATATTGGATGGGAGGCCCATCACTAAGCCTGACTGACACCCCATCAGGCTCTTTGTTGAGGACAGGGGTGGAATTTCATCCCCTTGGACGAGCAGCAATCACTGCCAGTAACGGAGACATTGCAAGACCTGCTTCACCTGAGTTTACCTGTCATTAAAAACTCCTCACGTTCACTGAGGCACAGACTTCACAGTCATTTATGATTGTGAGTTGTGATTTGTTGCGAGGCTGGTGGTTTTACTGCTTGCAAACATTAAAACACCACTTGGAAAACAGAGTTGGTGTGCACTGTGGTGGAGTTCAGCCAAAGCCTGGCACACAAGGCCCCGCAGCAGTTACTAGTTGTGCATTATTTGAGCCAACCCCCCACCCCCCCAAAATTGCATGGGACGTCACTTGTTTACCAGGACGGTGGTGTCCTAATGCATGAATAGGATGAGCAGATTCACATGAGAGAAACCTGATCTGGAAATGTTCACATCAGCAGGAAAATGAGTTGAGGAAACCCCTCCACTGAGAAGCAATGCTTCCACAGGAAGCCATTAGGGCCAACCAAAGGCTCAGTACACAGGGTTTCTCCACAGGAACTTCCTACATACATAACAAGCTGGACACTTCATGAGCTAACTGTTCTCAGACCAGAGTGAGCTGGACAGTCTACTAAAGGTTTGATCAATGGTCCACTGAGAGCAGTGTTGTAGTTCACCTTTTGTTCCTTTAAGCCACTTCCGCTAAAGTCTCCAACATGTTTTGACTTCCCATATATTTGAGAATAAATTGATTTAAAACAGAACTTTAATCCGCCTTCTAGATTATTTTACATTGTAAAATGACTTTCGAGGCCATTAAGAGACCGTTATCCTTCGTCAGGAATGGGACACTTTGTGATTGTTGTAGGAAGATAAAGCTTTTAATCTTGACACATTTAATGGAGCTGTGTGGTGAATATATCTCCGAATGAGACAAAATCACCAAACAAAATCAGTTTAATCTCACATCTGCTTCCTCAGGTGTTTTTTCTTCCCCCCCCTCCACTCTGCTGAACGCGTTGTGAGCGTCCAATGAATTAGGATAACAAGTCATTTTCATTGCTCCACAATGTTTACTAAAGAGCTTTGAGGCTTGGAATCAATTAGGATTGGCTTTCCTCAAGTCCATTTACTTTAGGGGTGAGCTGGGCCTACAGCTGTGAAACCTGAGGACCTCTCTCTCTCTCTCTCTCTCTCTGCTCTAGTTTTTTCTCTCTTCTTCTGCCTCCGAGTCCCCAAACAAGCTCTTTGGGGAGCTGCACTGACACAAACCAGTGTTAAAAACAGGCCTAAGAAAGCGCCAGCAGATCTTAATGTCACGGCTATCATTATCATACAAAGGGAAGCGGTGTACAATGGATTTGAATGCTCTCTGCTTTTAATTTATAAACATCTGGCACTGAGTTATGTCAGAGTTAAATGCGTTGGACATTACCAGTCAACCATGTGAGATACAACATTCTGTGGAAACCTCAACCTTTTGACTCGTAAGTGGAGATGTGTGGGTAGATGGGTGTGGGCACAAGGAATTAAAAATGACATATTTTTATTTTGTCTCAACAGAAGAATTCACTCCAAATGTTTCCATTACATACCACAATCAACCTGAATGCAGCTGGAGTAAATGAGAAGGGATCACAGTACAGATGTGGAACTTTATCCAATCATCGGTTTATGATAACATGATATGTAAATAAATACCTCTCTCAATTTTGAAATTAAAACAGGCGCTTTTTAAAATGGACTGATTTAATTCGTATTTTGAAATGGTGAGAACCTTCCCCAAAATTTGGAAAAGAAACCCCCTTTTTCTTTTTTTTAACCACACCTTAGTTTACTGCGTTAGTTTGGCTTCAAGTCTGGATGTGATCATGGTTTTGTTATTTGACCCCAAACAATTGAGCAACAATAGTAAATATTGCTGTTTTGATACACAGCTTTACACAACAAAAAACAAACAATCCTTTCATATGGCACTTCTAAGTTTCTGTATCTGGAAAATGGGAAAATTAAATGACACGTCTCAGAATTGTGTCTTTACAAACATGCAGCTTAATCCTTTCGGTGAATATTTTTTTACTTTCGGCTTCTCCCTCTCCCCCCCCCCCCCCCCCCCCCCACCTCCCGATTTGAAAGCATCTGCTTTAAACTTGTTAATGTTGACGTTGGGCAGTTTTGGTTTTGTCAGTTTTACCTTCAGCGAGATGCAGTTTCAGACAGAACTCTTACGCAAATATGATTTCTGTGTGTATGTGTTTGCTGTGAGCCCTTTTGTTTTCAGTTTTTCAGTTATCTCCTCTCCTGGTCATGCTGTGTGCATCTCTCTAAGTTTGGCCGTCCCATCACTGTGCATTGCTTTGAAGGAAGTTAAAAGCTTGTGGTTTCATTTCCCATGCTGCTTTAAATGCACAATTTTTCACACCTACTTGCCACCCTCTATACTTGTGGTCCTCGTTTTTGCCTTCAAGGGAAGTAGCAAAAATATAATGGGCTCTGCTGCATGCAAGGTTCTTTTGCAGAGCTAATCTCTAAAGTGACATGTTTGCTGTAAACTTCCTGTGTTTTCTCAGAGACGTTTTGGTGTTAAAATGACCGATCAAAAGTGATCTCTCATGTAACATCTCATGCGGGATACGGATACCTCCCATTCTCCTGTGTCGAAGAATCAGGTTGACAAAGCTTATTTCTATTTATCTTCAATTAGATATGACTATTATATAACTTCATGGACATTATCTGATAAGATGACTTTTCTCTTGGCAAACCAGAAATGTAATTCAAATGTAATCTAATATGTCTGTCTATCTATCAAATACTGCTTGGCTTCACTGAGTAGCTCTCGCAACTGTTAAGACGTACTATTCTTACTGTACAATGAAGTAATCCTATCCTCTGTTATTTTTGATTAGTTTTTTGTGTGATTTTGATCCCAAGATGCATCAGATATTACATTTTTTATAGATTGCATAACACGTTTTCTCATGCGTGCGTGATAAAGCAACTCTGTTGACATCTACACCCGTTGTACCAGCTCCAGGACAGAGAGAGAGAGAGAGAGAGAGAGTCACACCTATTCACAAAGAAGTTATGAGCTTTCCATGGACAAACACTGACCTCCCCCTGAACTTGACAATTTAAACTAAACTTCCTTTATTATTGTTTATGATTAGATTGCATTCAGAGAGCTGTGATAAGGATGGAGGTTTGTGACCTCTGCTAAATGCCTGAGGTGCCTTCATGGTCCGAGCTGAAAAAGCCCTCGTCCACAGGCAGTTGTCTCACGCATGTGTAAGTTTGCCGGCCGGCTGATGGACATGGCGTTGTAGCAGGTGGAGAAAATATAAGAGCAAATACACACAAAAGTACACAATGTGATCAATTACAAGAAAAGAGGAAAGATGGAAAAAGAAAGAGAGAGAGAATGCAGGATGTACATCTGACCTGAATTAAGATGAGCTCATTGTGTACTGCAGTGGGTTTAATAGTGCGTTTGTAGAGGAACGCCCAGACTCTGTTCCCTCTCATTCCAGCGGGGCTGTGTCATCCCTGCCCCGGGGCCACCACACATGCAGGCTCAAGCACAAGCAACTCACACACAGGGACAAGCATCGCAGCTCTGGGGAGTGAAGGGATCGCAACATGGGGAAGTGTGGAAAAGGGGGATCAGAGGTGCACAAAGGAGAGGAAGAAAGGGATCAGAGTTGGAGGGTGCAGAGGAAGAGAGTGATAGGAGGTAAATGTTTGAGAGGAAATGAAAGATTAGGAGGTTGGAGGAGAGAGGCAAAAGATGCAGTGGGCATGGGTTTAATACCAGGATGGTGGCTCGTAGGGTGGAGCGGAGCAGAATGTCTCCAAAGGAAAAGGTAGATTATGTTTTGGTGGAAGCAAAGGCAGAATGGAATTAGAGCAATGAAGGTGTAGGAAACAAATGTACTGGTATCAAGAAAGGAATGCAAAGGTGGAAACGTGAATGAGCGTCAGAGGGATGAGACTGGAACACAGGAATGAGGGGAAGGATGAGAGAAATCAATGGTCAAATTTAGTAGATGAGAAGGGAGAAGAATGGAGCGTCGCTAAAAACGAAAGGGGCTGCGTCTGCAGAATATTGCGACAGGTGCCGCTGACAGATGTCAGGTTGGCTTGTAACAAGATGACACAGTTGTTGGCAGAGTGTTTCCTGATTGATCCATGATATGAATACGCCGACATGCTTTCGACTGTTGTTGAAAATGAAAGACAGCCCGTCTTCACTTCCAATGAATAGCAACAATATCATATCTGGTGAGTAAATAGCACATGGCCAATGCTAATTTTGCCACAGAGTGTCATGCACCACCATTCGTCGACTGTACTTTGGCGTGGTTTTACTCAGCTTGAGGCCCCCGAATATGTGGACACCCCATCCCAGATCCATCGCTATGCTGCACCCTCCCAGTATCAATCCCTCCTCTAGCCCACTAATAAAAGTCAGCCTGTGTCGTAACCCATTAGGGCTGATTTATTTGATCAGATTCGTATTATTTCCTCAGTCCAAACCCCATGGCACTCTCCTCCCACCAGTGATTAAAGGCAGTAAATCAGGGGCAGGTCCTGTGTAGTGTTTACTCTGAGAGCCAGGCAGCTGTAAGCTGTTTGAGGCCCTTGTTTCTCCCTGTGTTTACCTCTGTTCCCATGGCGACTGCACCACCATCTCCCGAATGTCTGGAACTTGGCCCTGGGCTGTTTTGGTTACGTTCAAAAGTTTTTAGCTGCTGTGTCTACCCAGAGCTCGCAGTGACTTCACCCAGCGAGGAGTGAGTGCAGTGATGTTGGATGAGTTGAGGAGGGGAAGAGAGGGAAAAGCGAGAGGAGGAGAGGAGGGAGGGACAAAATCTGGGGTAGGCAGGCACAGGGTGGGGGGAGGGCTAAAAGCCAAGAGCATTACATCATTGCTGGAGCAGAGTCAGAAAGGGAAGGATATGAGTCAGTGGACTGACTGCACCTCTCTCTCCCTCGCTTGCTCCTCTTGGACGGCAGCCAAACCCCTTGTGTTTGAGTCCTTAGTGCTTGAGTTGGGACTGTGGGGATTGGGACAGAGAAGCATAGTGTGTGTGCAGACTGCAGGATTTGGAGATCAGAGCAAGCAAGTCCGCAGAGACTTGAGTTGAGGTTTTGGGCACATTGAGGGGTCCAGAAGAGAGTTTTAGAGGATTAACAGGACAATGACTGTTTGGCAGTTTGGTCTCCACTGGGGAGGGAAATAGCAGGATAACCTAGAGAAAACAAACTGTGGCAGAAAAGATGGAAAGCAAAAGAAGGGATTCAGGGAGGGAAGACGGTCCTGCAGTGATGTCATGGTGGAGTGAAGTTGGGTGGAGGGGGTGTTGCCGTAGTGGTTTCTGGGCGGAGATTGTGGAAGAGAGCTGGGTGGCTGAGAGCGAGGCACTCGGTAATGTGAGAGTGCAGGATCAGGACTGCAGAGTGTCTACCTGCTCTCCCCTGAGGCCCACAGCCCAGGCTATTATCAATCCCCTCAGTGAAGCCACAGCCTCATTATTCACTTACAGGCATGCACACACACACACACATATGTTCACACACAGATTCATTAGCATTCACACATGCACGTATTCGTACACAAACACTCTCCAGTTGGATGCACAAAATGATGAACAAAAGCAAAAAAAACAAAAAGTGGCTGAGAAATAAGTTTTGTAAGAAAACCTCCATCATAACCCATTTTCAGTATTGATTATTTACTTGAACACTTTATTGATCAACCAATTAGTTGAAGAGTTAGAGGGCCAAGCGCTCATTTAATCCCACTTGTGCCAAATCCGTGGATCGATAATGTGACCTAAAATATGGCTCCAGAAAAGCAAATGTTCCTCTGGCCATCTAAAGACAGAGCAAATAGAAAGCATTTAAGCATGGCACTTTGGTTGAAGCATAAAAAAGCAAACTGTTTTCTAACTCATCGTATGAACATTTCCATTTCCATCTTCAAAAGCATCATCAAACAACGTAAAGTAAAACAATAAGTTCAAGTTAAAAAATATATATATATTAACATGAAAATATTCAATATTCAATTCAATATTCAAACATGAAAAAAAAAGTTTGGCTTTTTTTTTTTCTTCCTCCGGCTTCTCTGCAATGTCTTTTATTTATGAGCAGAGTCAGCACAAAGCTCAGTTAATCCCAAAAGGAAGTGTTGTCAGATGTTCATGTTGGTTTTACTCCCACTTGACAAGCAGGTTGTGTTTTGGTGTGTGTGCAGCGGTGACGGACACGGTGTTAGTCTCCCCGCTGCTCTGATGCAGGTGAGCATTGCTAACAGACAAGTGTTAAAATACGAGCTGCAAAGGCTTCAAAAGAGCCTTTCTTCTCGAGAAAGCAAGAACCTGACAGACCCGCGCTGTGTCCCGATCTCTGCCACTGAGCGACCGAGACAGTCAGAGATGTTTTATTTTTATCCAAAGCTGTTAGTTGTTAGTCTGCCGCCTGTCTGTTGACTAATGAGAATACCAGCACTAATAGAGGATTTAACTCACTAGTTATTTCTGACTCTCAGAGGGGTTTTTTTTTTTTGTTGTTTTTTGTTTTTTTAATCTAAGCCAAGGATCTGGCACATGTAGTCATTTATTTCGGTAACTGTTTTTTTTATAGGGTTTATTATAATCACTTCCAGGATCCATTTTAAAACGAACATTTCTCTGTTTTTACGCACCAGCTCTATTGTTGAAATGATTTCCCATAAAACTCACTCATCTATTTCTCTTTGCGTACACATATTTAATGAATATATGGATTTCACAATGCATAGATCAATGCACAGGACAACATTGTAAGGACTCAGAGTTGCATTCTCACAAAATAAAGCATTAGTCTCTGACCTTCTTTTCCAATTGGCTGACAGTTTTCTGAGTGACGTGCGGCCAGGCTAACCACAAATTGGTTAATGTCACTAGTGAATGCATATGGTGATGGCCATTTAGCGCGGAGCCAAACAGATGGTCAGATTAAGACTGAAACGCTCTAGTGTTTCATGAAAAAGAAGCTCTGGGGTCTGATGTTACTATAATGTATTTATCATTGAATCCAGCGATTGTGCAACATTTCGTTCACCTTGTCTGTTTCACAGCGTTGTAGTTTAGTTGTGAAATGACTAATTGGGACATGAATAAACTACGATACGAGTAAACAAATGTTATCTTTTGAGGATATGTATACACGTATAACGTCACGTATACCGAATATAAAAAATAATCAGTTTTTTCTCTACCAAATCATCACCATGTCACTGCCACTGGCTTGTGACTGTTATTCCATCCTCTTAAACGCTGGCAGAGTCTAAAGGCAGAGGGAAACTGTGTTGATGTAGTGTGCAGCCACACTGCATACCTCATTGTACTTTCATGACTTTTCCCATGTGGAAATGTTTGGATTCGCAGTGTTGCTCAGATGTCATATGTGCTGTTAAATGACTGTGATTGTGATAAATTGGGATGTTAGACAGGAATGACACACAGTCGGGATGGTAATGATCTTGTGTGTGTGTGTGTGTGTGTGTGTGTGTGTGTGTGTGTGTGTGTGTGTGTGTGTGTGTGTGGAGCAATCTAAAATGTCTGGAGAGTAAATGCACATATTTAGGTCTGGAAAAATACAGGTATTTATTCAGGTGGGGGACCGTTTGCTCTGGTATACCCCCCTATTTGGCCGTCACCCGCTTACTACTCACTATTACGGTAATCCAGGCTACGGAGTGGTCAATGGGTTACATTAACCCGCTGAACACAGCTCATCTAAAGCAGTAATTCATAAATGTTCTGGTAAATTGAGCTTCACTGGTAACAGTAACAGGGAGTGACGGCATTCATCCCGATGATGCTGATAACAGGAAAAATCAGTCACTATAGAATCTTGTTGTGTTTTGAAGGCACAGTGTTGCAGAGACGGAATAGTTGCTGTTTGCATGTGGGTGTAGCAGCAGCAGCACCATGCAGCTGGGAATTGGTGTTCTTACAAGCAGGGATTTAGTGGCAGTTGTATAAATGATGTCACCATGTGTGGATGGAGCGTTCTGGGTGTTTGGACGGCCGCAGCCGTGAGTCAGTGACTGAAACAGTATTGCTGTCTATAGTTTAAGCTCAGCCCGGGCCTCAAATCCTACTTGTGATTTATTGATGTGGTTGTTAGTGTGGATAGGCCTGTTGGTCCACACACGCTTTTTGTGGTCACCGAGGGAGATTTTCCCCACAGGGCTTCCGCCACTGTAGCAGTTTGTAAATGAGATTCTCATCATGCACATCTCATGTGGTTGTTATGACAAATATTATTCATTCATCTTCACCATCATCATTATTCAACCGTTGTACGACATGGACCGTTCTGGTTTAAAGTGCAATCCTAAAATGTTTCTGTTCTCAACTGTTGCATGAATAGTCACAAGCTCTAGGAACAAGCAATCTTTTTTTTTTCTCTGAATTAGTACAGATTTGAAATGAATAAATGTGTTAATTCACCTTTAAGAACTAAGAGCGTCTTTCTTCAGTAATAATCACTTGCAGACCAGCTGCAGTTCAAAGGTTCTCTTCAGTGTGATGCACGTTTTCGATTTCCAATGCTGTAATTTTGGTGTCAAGGCCAGTGCAGAAATTTGGGAAGTGTTTGTGATGGTGTATTTTACAATGTTACTTATCTTTCAACTTCACTCTTTAAATGGAGTAATTAAAAGTCTAATCCTCATTTTCTTACATACCTTCCTTCTGGTCCTGATTTGCCACTGTTGAACAACTTCATAAATAGCTTATTTATTTCTATTTATTATAAAATCACACTTTTTCGGCATAATGTTATATAAACATAGTAATACCAGATTTGATCCACCGCATTAGCATAACATAAACACGGAAATTATGTTTACCACACACTGTATTGTAGGTTTACGCATGTGTTTATGTGCAACCACATGCTGAAAAATATAATTACAGCTGTGTTATTTCTTGTAATCAATCAGTTGTTATGCGTTACATTGATGGATTCTTCACAGGAGAAGTTTTAAATAGCACTGTAGTGTTGGTTGTTGCTTTGTATTTAACGCATGCATGTGTGTGTGTGTGTGTGTCGTCAGGCCTGTACCCGGGTCTCTGTCCTCACTGCTGCACCTACGAAACCGACAGAGACAGCCTCTGCCTGCCTCCATGCCTGGAACGCTGCCAGACCCAACTATGCCTGGCTCCTCCGCTGTGCTGATGCCTGTGAGTACAACAATGAAGCACAGAGCACATTCAATCACGCGTGCACTCACACATGCAGACTTGAACCCGTTCCCTCATATCGTAAGTGACGACAGGGCTGCGTTAACGCTGCAGATGAACTACGTAGGTTTGCAGTTCGTACCGCTTTTAAAACGGCACAACAAGGATTCTGTCGTACTCTGTATAACTGCAGTGTTCAGCAAAGATGAAGGTGAGAATATGAACTCACAAAGGGAATCAGGGAATGATAACAACTGGTATAAGCTCCTCGTATCAGAATTCTAATGGTACAACATATGTTCTCTTTGTAACACAAGACAGCTCGTGTTTATGGTAAGGGGAAAAAAAAAAAACCCTCCTCTGTTTATTAAATTAAGAGCTGAGCGATTTCAGGGAAGATTGACGGTTCAGGAAAGGGGTGCAGGTTTGGGTAATATTTTTACACAAAACACACTTAGTGCAATTAAGGCTGTGTGTCACATTCTAGGCTTGAGTCTCCGTGGACGACGGGAGGGTGTGAGGGGTCAGGCATGGCGGGGGGGGAGAGAGAGGTGTGTTTCCCGTGAAACCACCATACTCTAGTTAGATTTCAGCAGCTGGGGGGCCACCAACATTTACACACTTGTTTGCATGCACAATAGGTTTGTTCTTCTTTCTTTTGTGTACTGCTTGACGAACGCTGCCCACATCGACATGTTAAACAGGTGACCTCTCACCCCTGTCAGCTTGTCCAGCCGATTTCTTCACATTCAGGTCTCAACTGTGACACATGTCCACACTGGTCAGGGTCAGTCAGGGGCAGGGGAGAAACACACACACACACACACAAGCCACGAGATTCCAATATATTGCCATTAAGAGGCCTTTCCCTCTGCTTGTTAAATTGGAACAACACAAGGTAGAATTAAGGTTGCAGCATTCCCACCTTGATCACATAAAAGGGGGCCATACAGAGTCACCACACTAACACATATAACAGCGTGAGGAGCTGGGGTTTAATGTGTTAGTCAGACTGACACTCACCACACGATTATCAGAAACACACACACCCCTGTTTCACCGGCTTCCTGTGTTAAGTCCCTCTGCGCTGACTTCCTGTTTTGGGCCAGCTCCAGTTATCATCACACAGAGCTGTGCACAGGGCAGCCTGTCATGTGAAATCAGGCAGTCGTGCTCTTTCACCGCATCCCACATAGCCTTGCCCTGTTAATGCTAAAGCTTTTTCTGTGTGAAAGCAGCGATAGCATCTTTTTAAGACCTATCAGTAACAACATCATAACTAGTTAAAACATGTTTTTTTTTTATTGAATTGTCTTGTATGGGAAGGTTTTGAGCTCTAAGACTGGGCCCTGAAGTTGTGTTTTGTAATTTCTTTCACTTCCTAGAAATGTAAAACGTTATGTCAAAAGGGAATACATATTTGCTAAAAAGGTATAGGTGTATATAAAGGTATAATGGTACAAAACGTACCATTATAAAATGAGTTCACACAAATCTGATTAAGCCCATTTGCCCCACATGACTCTCTGTGTGTTTCTCAACGTTGTGGTGTTTAGATCTAGTTTGATGGCAGCTGCACACAGGACGCGATTAGTTTTACGCCAAAACAGGCAACAGCAACATTGCGCTAGGAAAGTGAGACGACTACAAACAGGTTGGAGTACGACTGAAAGCACAAAGGAGAAACACACTCCTCAGTCAGGTCTGATAGTTTTGCTTGACCGAGCCTGCTTTCAGATTAAGCATACAAATAATGCACCTCCCCCCTTTCCCCGACTGGTCTGTTAGAAATATGACAACGGCTGTCTCATCCTTGTATTCTAACAAATGTGTGAACCCCTGCTGAAAGAATAATACGTTCACGCTTGTATGAATGTTGTCATGGTGTTGTAATCTTCAGATGGAGAGACAAATGTCCATGGGCTCCAATATGATGGGTATGCAAGGACCCCCCCACAGCAGCTCCTGTGCTTCCACTCACATTCCCTCCATGCACTCAGAAGCCAAACTGGTGAGTATATACAGTACATGTATTTGCATGGAAATACACATCTACAGCACTCATACACAAGCTCAAAGTGTTGCAACTGTCTTTTCCACTTGGCCGTGCCAGCAAAGCTGCATGTCCTCTTAGGTCTGTGTGGATTTCATCGTTTAGTGTGTAATCAAAGCTGTGTCTGAACCTGCCAGTGCTGCACTGGAGACTCTGGCTGGAATAATGGGCCCTTTATGTGGTTGTGGCTGGGCTGCCCAACGACTGCCTGATGTATATCTTAAATGTACAGAACATGTTCTGTAGGTCCTGCAACTTGTTAGCACTAGTTTAACACAGCAGGGGGAAAAAATCAAATGACCTCATCCCTCACAAGGCAGGCAGTTAGAGTAGTGGGAATGAGATGGAGCTGAGAGAAGAGAAAGACACAGAGGAGGCAGGTTTTGAGAGTAAAGGAGAAGAAAATGACTGAGAGAAGCTGAAGAGAACTTTCACTCTGGTCTTGTTTTGCAGCCTCTCACTGCTATAATACATATCTAAATCTCCAATTAATGTCAAATGTCAATTAAATAGTTACTCTGTAGGTGATGTGAATTGATAACTACTGTAGCAACATGACAGTCAGACAGCCTTTTTTTTCAAAATAAATAACTAAAAGGCTTTAGAGAAAGCAGCACAAATGCCATGACTTGGATATGAAAGGAAAAATCACATGTTGAAAAGCATTGGCTGTTCTTTGTGTTTGGAGAGGTTCACTGATAGCTGAGTTTGCTAGAGAGGAACATCTTGTGTAGCGAGAGAAAGAGAAGGTAGCAGAGGTCATCGGAAGAGTTATGGCTCTGATAGAGGAGAGCAGGAGTATTCCCAGGGCATTTAATTCTCCCTCTTCCTCCTGCTCTCTAAAGATTGATCGTCTTTGTAGTCTTTTGAATCTCTTCAACTGTTCCTATGGTAACACACTGGGGTAACACAATATTAGTGTATTAGGCTTATCTCTTGTCTGGCCGTCATCCAGACACATCTTGCTCTTTTTTTTCCTCTTCTCCTATCTATGTAATTGAATTGTAAATGCTCTGTTAGGCCTCCCATAAACATATGCAGTCACTAAATGGCTACAGGCCCCTGGACCATGCAACTTTCTGGTTAGTTGGCCATTGAGACACGAGGCACGGCAATCAAACGTGCATCAATTGAGATTCTGCTCCCTGATGTCTGAATGCAACTGATGGAATTCCATGATTGTGGACAGAAAGTGAGAGACTAATTGTGTTATCAGGGTGCGATCTCCAGCATTGGTTTCATAAGCATAGACGGGGTTTCTAATGTCTGTAATATCCGCGCCCGGGCCAGGTCGATAAATACGGCCTCACTATCGGATAACTGGGCCATGATCAGGCCCATGTGTCCCCAGCGACGTTCTCAATCCGGCCCTAATCGCATTACCCTAACCATGTTGACTTTCCGCCAATGGGAAATCTCCGCACTGTAACCCCACACCCCTGAGGCATGGACCTGGATAGGCTCTTTCTGCTCGGCGTTTACACTGTACGACCATAGAGAGGGGGACTGAGTGGGACTTTGATAGACATGAAGGAAACTGATAGACAGGCGGAGTGAGCAGGGGAGTTGAAAGGCGAGAGACAGTATTGATATTCTGAGACACCAAACAGTGAATCAGAGAGAGTTCGTGAGTGACATGAAAGGACTTGGCCTGACCTGGCTTCTCGTGCGTCTCTCCATGTGTTCACGCACGTATGCCTACATATGTGTGCTGGTGATTGTTTGATTTTTGTGGTAAATGTAGGCCTCGGTAGCTGAATTAACCCTCCCCGTTCAGAGAAAGCATGCCCAGAGCCTTGGCTAATGAAGGCTAATTGATTTTGTGGTGGGCCAGTGCTGCACAGAGGCCTGTCTCTGGTGTAAATAGTTAATGAGCCGAAGGACTGCTGTGGCCCCTTGGGGACTCATATCTCCCTCTAAGCTCTCTGTTTGTGCTCTCTTAGCCAGAGACTGTATCTGCATCCATGCCCATCTTTGTTCTCCTCTATCTCTGATTTTCTGCTTAAGTGCCATCATTTAAGAGTTACAGAGAAGCCCCATAGTGTAGTAACTGACTCATTTGTTGTCCCATACTGCTTTTAGCTTGTTGTTTAGGAGTGAGCGCAGTGTTTTAATAGGGTTTTTTTTTCCCCCTCCTTGTGGAGGACTGGGTGCTCATGATGCCGGGTGTGGTTATGTTCAGCTCTGTTGTGGTCTAGGGAATAGAATGGTGCGTGTTGTGTGCTGGAGGTTGTGGGATAGCTGACCCTCGCAGCGTGGAGGAAACGTTGCAGAGAGGAGGCCAAGTTCCACAGCACGCCGGGCCAAAGAATTACATCACTGCCCAGAACCAGTTCTCCACAGGGCCTCGCAAACATCCATGCACACACTCACACACGCACACATAAATATGTATATATATATATATAGATATATACATGGTGCAAATGAGACAGGCTCACACAGACAAAACATATGCATGTGTACGTGAAGATTTATGTATTGTTCAAACGCCCGTTAATATGTTAATATGTACTTTGTATTTCAACTAAAAACCTCCCTCTGCTGCTCAGATGGTTTCGATATGCTTGTTTGTCTGATGAAAGACTTTCGCTTTCACTCCTCACGTGTAACAAGGAAAGTCCAAACAAACCCTTATCAAGCCGCTTCTAAATAACATCAGCGAGTGCCAACTTTTGGCCAAGACTTAGCTCATGTCAGTGGAGCCCTTTTCAGAATAGTCTGTTTCGGTATTTTGATAAGACCCGTCCTTTCACACATCCCACCATACTGCTAATTTCAGACAAAGAGGCCCTGAAATTGTTTGGTCTTGATGCGTGAAAAATGTGTTATTTATTATCTCCCAATATCTATTGTTTACATTGTTACTAAGGACAATAAATTTGTCACTAAGCACCGGGCTAGGTGCTGAGTTCTTTATGAGGTAAACAATACTATATGTTCCTTCATTGCAGCTTTCTTGGCTGTGGAGCTGGGACTAGATGGGTGGATGACATAATTCCTGGCATGCCCTAAATGTACTCCTTTTTACTTGAGGAGGGGGAAAAAAACAGCACGTCTCTTAAAGAAACATTTCATAGGACACAGGAGGACCAATAATCAAAGACTTTCTAGCACATTAATGCAGCATTTTACATTAATTAATTTACACAGCCTTTTTTTTTTTTGTGAAAATATTTGCAACAGACATTAGGATTAATGGGCTTTAGGCTCAAGTGTGGCTGGAAAACAGTGAACAAGCAACAAAAAAAAGAGAGTTACATGCACACTCTGTTCAGAATTACCAAGTAAAGAAAAGCTGTGAAGCAGCCACAGATGTGTCAGTTCTCAGCTTTGCTACATGGTGATTGATTGAGCGATTAGCTCAGTATGAAGTCATTTGCAAGCAGTTAAGTCATTAGTGTACGTGGTTACGCTCTTACGTGTTTCTTTCAGTTTCTTTCACTTCACTAGTATGGGAGCACCTCTGGCTAAACTTCCCTTTGTGAGGAGGAGCATGTGTACACAATAGGAAGTCTAACTCCAGGTTTTGTAAGCAACATCTGTATGAATGGTGGCATTGTCAGGGTATGATGTAATTGGAGAGAGAGAGAGAGCGAGAGAGAGAGAGACGGTGAGCTAAGAACACAGCTGAATCTGCACACTGCACATGAGCTGTTAGAATATACACTATGTACAGTGTACTATGCGTTTGTGTGTGTGTGTGTGTGTGATTGTGTATGCAAATGGATCGCTTTCATTGCCATGGCATCCTTTTTGGCAATCATTGTTCTAAGAGTCACAACACATTTGTGGCCTACAGCAAACATGCAGGATAGGGCTTGCACATCGTTTCGATACAAATCTGTTGTATGTACATATGCATGGTTAGTTTAGTAAACATGTGGGTGTGTAATAAACAGCAGTTGGACAGAGACACTGGACACCTTGCAAGTTATGCTGAGATTTAATGTGACATTAAAAAAGGGGTTTAAGTGTCTGTGTGGCAGATGCAAAGGAAGTTTTTTTAGATGACAAACATATGTTGTTTGTCACTATCACCATGGAGGCAGTGAAGTGCACAAGTGAGGAACTGTGGGATCAATGTGTGTCTGCTAGTTTATCAGTGCTGGACACAGACCAGAGGGGCCCTTCTGCTTCCAGGGTTTCCTGTTTGCCAAAGTGTTGTGGTTTGAATTAATCAGAAACTTATTTCTACATTATAATAACATTAAGTCAAAGATAGATTGTATGTAGTTTTCAAAAATCTGTCCAGTCACAATGTGTTGTTTGTTGCTGTAACAAAGAATGTGATTAAACACTCAGTTACACACATTTTATTGTTTTTACAGATTAACTCAAAAAAATATGAATTCTCTGTCATTTAGCCTATCAATAATGGGACTACCTGTCTCTACAATGCCACACAATCCAGCAGACCCTAAAATTACAGTCTCCAAAATCATCATCAACAATTAAACCATTCTTGAAGGAGGAAGACTGTTGACCTACACTGAAGTGCATTGCTATACACGATCAGCGAGATAGATAACATTTCACATTTAAGTGTCAGCCTGACGGAAAATAAAAAAAATCCACAACATGATTAATTTGATTTATTTATCTTTTTTAATTTGTTAAGTAGCAACTTACTACATGTTGACCCATTCATAGAAACATCTAGAGCAATTATTATATGTCACTGCATCAATCATAAATGACATTTAAGTGACAGGCATAATGCATATCAAATTCATACATATATTAAAAATGGCAACAAAGAGCAAGCTGTCCTTCAATTGAATATATATGTATATATATATATATATGTATATATAATACATATCTATCTATCTACATATATCTTAAATATCACAGATCCATTTATCTTTAAGTAGTTAGCTATTCTTGTGTGTGTGCTGTGAGGTTATGGACGAGGGCGGCAGTTGTGGCACAGAGTGTCACATCTGTTTGTCTTTGGATGACTGTTGTTGGTTCTAGTGCTGCTGATGGGAGGAGTTCTATGAAAAACATTTGGTCATGGTTCAAGGCCCATGAATGGGTCGGGGCTCTGGCCCAAGCTTGGGTAAACCAGCTGCCATCACTGCACGGGCCAGACTGACTGGTGCAACTTCTAGTAGACCACCAGGAGCCTGGATCGAGATAGTCACTGTAGTCCAAAATAACCACAAAACAATGAGGAGATGTTTGGAAAAGGTCTGTATTATTATAGTCTGATAAATTCCAGTTAATCCAGTTAAGATTAAAACTGCCACTGTTTTGTACATAAATCCAGGACACACTGCCCTGACAGACAAATAACGATGAGGTCTCGATGAGGGCTACGAATGGTCCTCAACCGCTGGGGTGGTGTGTCCCAGGCTTTAAACAGGAGAAGGGTTTCTCTCTCCATCATTATAGCTGTTGAATTGGCTCTTAACAATGTATAATCCATATGTTAATATAAATAACTTGAATATGTTGTTACAAGGGGCCACACGGTTGGTATAGCATCTAGCACTCTTGCCTTTGCAGCAAGAAGACAAGGGCCTTTCTGCATGGAGTTGGCATGTTCTCCCCATGTGTGCATGTGTTTTCTCCAGGTTCTCTGGTTTCCTCCCACAGTCCAAAAACATGCAGATTATGGGATTTAGATTTCGAGTGTCCTCTATATTGACCATAGGTGTGAATGTGAGAGTGGATGGTTGTTTGTCTCTATGTGGCCCTGTGATGGATGTACCCTGCCTTTTGCCCACTGTCAGCTGGGATTGGCACCAGTAACCCCTGTGACCCTCATGTGGAAGATAAAGTGATAGAAGATAGATGGATCATCCTGTGATTATGAAAGGGGAAGCTAAAGCTACAGTGTTTAATGTAGGTGATGGGAGTGTTTGTGTAAACACTGGCAATGCAGGGGCATGTGGGAGGTCCAGAAGCCCATCAAACTGCTAAATGACCGGGTTTTCTGAGCAGTAGAATACACTGAAACTTTTTCAGTCATACTCCAACCTGTTTGCAGCCATCTTGTTTTACTAGCGCGATGTTGCTGTTACTGTCCATCTGTCTCGAAATGAAACAAATAATACTGAGAAACACAGAGAGAGTCGTGTGGAAGTGACGGGATAATCGGCATTGTGTGAAAACTTTTTACAATGGTTTGGTGGTAACGGACGTGTTTGAAAATCTACTACTAGGTTAAGAGAATTAGAATTAGAGCATGTTAAATTAAAGGTCTTTGAAATAAATGATGTCAAATTCAAGTAGTCACAGTTATTTTTTTGTTATAATTTGTGATTTGCTTTTAATTCCCCCAAAGGAAGACAAGTGCCAGTGTTAATTATTGCTTTGTTGGTGTATTTCACTCTGAAAAATCATCTGCATTCAACACTGTGGCAGTGGGTGTAGCGATAACCATGTAGGCTGCACTGGAGCAGAGCTTTACAAGAGAGGGAACAGTGGGGATATACAGACTGGAGTCAGAGGCCCATCCATTAACTTGACAGGGTGGAGAAGCTGCCAAGAATATGAGCGCATGCTTTGGAGCATGCTCCTTGGTGGGTGTATGTCTTGCTGCGCCCATGCCGCCATGGATCCTCCATGCACCACCAGGGTGTCTGGCACTGCCAGAACAGCCAGTCTTACGTCCATCTCCTCATTTGTGTCCGGAACCACAGCTAGGCTCTGTCTAGCCCGGCTCAGATCAGCTTGGACCAGAGCTCGAGAGAGAGAGAGAAGAGAGGGGCGACGTTACAGCCCAGTGTGCTCCCTTCAGACTGTCTGCCTTGCTGTTCCCTGAGGAAATCAGTTTAACAGTCCCCAGCTCTTGGCAAACAGAGAGAGAGAGAGGGGGTGGAGAAACAGGGAAGAGGTGTGTAAGAGAAAGCAAGAGAGGGAGAGAAGGGTGGGGGGTTACTGCCTCTCTGGGCGAGAGGGAAATCTAATAAAATTGAACTAATGGGGGTGTGGAGTTTTAGGGGACAGAGAGTGGGTTTTGCAGGCAGGCACTGGTGGGTAGTGTTGAGGAGATGAGGAGGATGGAATTAAAACCTCTTGAGTTCTTGGCAAAGCAGCAGAGTCGAGCTCCTGCTTTCATGTGCAGATGGTGAAGCCATGCTGGGTTTAGAGTTTTAGTTTGAGGAAATTGGCCTACAAAATACAGTGCCAGGAAAGTTACAGCTTTAATACAGTATATTGTGCATTTAGAAATTCTGTCCACATACACATGGTCAAGGAACACGCTGCCGTGCTTGTGTAGTGCTAACAAAGGGCTGGGTAGAAGCTCTAATGTTTCTCTGCGGACGCTTTAATGTGAAGCAGAAGATCTCCATTTGAAGCTGTGATCTTTGTGAACTTGGACTATGACTCTATCGACTGGTTAAATCTTTCAAACCTTCTGCAAGGCGCCAGAGGGACACAGGTCCCCTGATAGAACACTGCTCCACTTTTAAGGGGAATAAAAGTGCTCACCCTGACCTCACTGGGTTTGATTTACCCATCCTGAGGCAGGCGTGGTCTCTTCCCTTTGTACCTGCTCCATGCTCTCGCATTCTCCTCCCAGGGTTAATAGACATGAAGTCATATGGTGAGGAGAAACCTGAGTGTGTTCTCAGGATGTGCCCAGAGCACTCACTGGGACATCACTCAAAGCCCCCCGTGTCAGAGAGGAAGTGGCCATTAATAAATATCATTAATGGGTGATTACCTGGTGTCTCTGAAACCACATAAATGAGAGAGGCCTAAAACAGGAGTGAGAGTGGAGAGGTCACGGGGCAAACGTCTGAGAGGAGAGAGCTCCCCTTTGGGCAAAAATACGGCCACATCAAGAGATGGTGTTTTAGCAATGGAAAATCAATAGCTCTGCTACTTTCAGTCCACTGTCAGAATGCATGAAATGTGGTGTCAAATGCATGTACAAGATGTACATTTATAGATTTATCCTCGAAGAGGCTGAACACATTTCGGTCGCATCATAATTCATCCTCTTGTACTCTAATTTTACAACAGTGGGACAGACAGCAGTAGGACAGCCTGTGTGCCATATTTGAGTGCTCTGCACTGCCAAAGCCTAACACCTGCACTGATTTAATGACTGTTTTCTGTGGTGGCCATGTTGCTGCAGGAGAAATGTATATGTATCTGTGTGTGTTATTAGAGTAAAATGCACATGGCGGTTAAGTCCTTGTGCTTAGCAAGGTCTGGGGAAATACAACCATGTGTTTTAGGGTCATTAGTGAGCTGATGAAGGTGTTTGAGAATCACAGCCTGCTCATCATCACTTTGCTAACGTCCCTCAGTTGCGTCACTGTGGTTCGGGATACAAAGACTTAAGTTTTGGCTGAGCTGGGTTTAGCTGAGCTGCGTCTCAACTCCAGATGGAGCAGTAGCAGACACTCATGCTGACGAGCCTCAGGAATAAGCACGGTAATGTACTGGAGCTCACTCTTTAAACTGTGTTCTTTCATTTGTTTGTATGTGTTGATATTATACCTGCCACATGTTTCCAGTAGTAGTCCCTTTTTTCTCACTGGATGTTCTTTTATCGCTTTGATCTATGTGGATGTATTTAACCGAGTAGGTTTTACCACAAATGTACTGTGTTTGTTCAGTATAGTGTCAATATCAACGTGCGTTGCATCAAATTCTGTCTGGCTTGAGCTTGTGGTTGAAATCAATCATCCTACAAACATGTACAGTTCTTCTCTGTCTTTTTTCTGCCTCCCTTCATCACTAGCATATCGTGTTTGGAAGCCCCTCAGCTGTTGGTCCTGCCTCTGTACTCCGACACTCTCAGGCCTCTTTGGATGCAGGCTAATTCAATTAATAAACAGATAGGCCTGCGCTGCCAGCTGGATGTCTCACAGAGACACTGATAAATGAGCACTGGCTGTCTTGGGCTGATGGTGTGTGTGTATGTGTGTTTGTGGGGAGGAGACACTAGAAGCCATCTTATCTCCCCCACCTTTAGTCTCTCACCATCTCACTGCCACCCCTCTCCTCCCTCTCCTCCCTCTGTCCTTCGTCCTCGGTGCCTGGTTGTCAGGAATTCCGGCAGCATCGGCCACAGAAGAGCGTCTTAACCACACAATGACGACTTTACTAGGGTCACAAAAACAAAGTGCAGAGTATAAAGGTAGACAGGCAGCCAGCAGATTCCCCTGGTTTGTGTTCATTCAAGCGATTGTCTGCTCTTTAACTGAGTGGCAGTAGATTGTCAAACTCTGATTGGTTTTCTTTTTAACAAGAGGGTGGGCCTCACCTCTACGGCGCTGACTGATAAGCTGAAGGCTGGAGGGAAGGTGTTCAGTGAAGGCTGTCAGACTCAGATGTCACTCTGTGATAGATGGAATATGTCCTTGTCAGCGCTGTGGATTCTGCTTTAAATGTGTAAGCTCATTTAAATACATTTTCTGCTGTAGTGGAATGTCATCAACCTGTTTATTTCTGTATTTTTCATATAATGTCCACATAGCCACCCTAAAATGTGTGAATGTGCACTGTTGAGAGCAACGTGTTACAGTCAGACAGAGACTTCTCACTGCTGCGTGTTATACTCAGGAAGGAGTGTAACTGTGATGATGTGGACAGCTGCAGGCCTGAGGACGCCCGCCGTGTGTTAGTGTTGACCCTGTGGTATTTTAACTCCTGTCTCACTGGTCACAAAGAGGAAGGGCTGTGGCCCCTGAGAGTTGTGCTGCTGGGACCTGTGGTGAAGGCAGTCAGCAGGACCTGGGTTTGAACAGATGGGGACAATCATTCAGGGAGCAAATTTTAAAATAACATTCATAACATGTGAAAACAAAATCATGAAGCTCTAGAAATGTAGCGGCGTGTCACTATGTCAGGCATCTGTTGGTATGACAAGCAGAAACTATACTAGGCCAAAACAGGCTTGACAAGGTCATAATTTCACTGTGCCGGTTTCATGTGCCATTCTTAGTGCAAGGAAAGTCAGGTTAGGACAGAAGACTGCAGGTATATCTTATCTGAATACATTTATGCATTTGTTTTACAATGTATTGTAAACTTGGAGAATGTGCCATTTTTTTAAATTGTCCTATTTCTAAAACAATTTATATGACTTTGTGTTCTCTCTTGGTAAAAAAACCAAAAAACCCTTCCATTTGTTAGACAGTGTGAGAGAGGAGTGAGGAGCTGATGTTGTGCTCTGCTTGTGTGCTGGCGTTGTGATCCAGACCAGCTGGATGCCATTCCCTATGGGAATCATGAATGTAAAGGTTGTTAAAAGATATGGAGCCTTGGACAGAGCGTGGACTCACTGACAGCAGCTGGGAGAAGGGGGAAGGGAGCAGAGAGAGGAACGAGAGCACTGGGAAAGAGAATAGAAAACTTTGTGGAATTCACAACAGTAGCCTTGAAAAGAATGCTTTGTTTTTTGTTCTGCAGCTCTTGTTGAACGCGATTTCATCCCTCAACCTGTTATTAGTGAGTAATAATAATTCATCATGTTAGGGTGCCGACGTGTACTTTTGTAATATTTTGTCTACATTGGTGTGTAACATTTGTAATGTTTGGGTTATGATTTTCTTCTGGGCTCACGGTTGTCTTCATGTGATGCCCAGAAAAACAGACTCTTGCGAAGAGGTGCGTTCAGCAAACATGAAAAACACAAGTGCACCTTTTGTGAGCCTCTCTCTGGTCTCGCTCCCAGGCCGCTCAGAAACATCGGGTCAGTCTGGGCTAAGTAGACCACACAGTTAAAGCAACAAACCTCCTGCTGGGTCAACAGTGAGGGAGCAGTCTGAGGCTCTCGCACCTTTGCCAGGGAGCTCATCTCATACACACACACACACACGCACGCACACACATGGCCAGCGAATGAGGCTATTAGGAATATGAAGAGGAGGGACTGGTGGGATGGTGATCATGGAAGGTAAAGAGGGAGACTGACAGGACTGAAGGAGAGACAGAGGACAGACTAAGTGGCTTTGATTTGTTCTCCTGACGTATATATTTATGGAGCTATTCATCATCTCATAGTTGGCACATAAACCCACTCTCTCTGCAACCATTGATCATCAGCACACTGATAAATGAGAGCACACACAAACCTGAAAAGTACGAATGATGTTAAGCGTCACATGCCGTGTCTGTTCTGTCAACCCCAGAGGCTGAAGGCTGCACTTTCACACCATCCTGGTGCCATCACCAATGGAAACATGAACTCCATGGGCCACATGATGGAGATGATGTCATCGCGGCCGGAGCAAGGCGCCCACCATCACATGCACTCACACCCGCACCAGCACCTGCAAGCTCCTCCCCACGCGTACCAGCACCACAGCCACCATCACCACAACCAGGGCCACGGCCAAGGCGGACACCACCACCCACAGGGACACAACCCCCATCATAACTCCCACAATCCCCACCTCCATCCTGGCCACCCACACCAGACCTCACCACATCCTCCAATGCACTCTGCATCACAGGTAAGCAACGTTCACATAAAACCTGAAGCTTCTAAATGGTCCTAAAGCAAAGCCACAAGTCCAGTAGCACATTAAAGTCTGAATATGCAAGCATTGTGGGCTGATGTTTGTAAACACAGCGGAGGCAAAATTGGCCCCTCCTCCTCTGTTCACTACCAGTAGCACAGTTCACTTACAAACACCTGGAACTATGTGCCTGGAACGGATTTTCATTGGCGAGCATGTAAACAGATCGGGTTGGTCACACTGCCTCAAACCCAGACACAGTATCTTGCTTTAGGCAGAGTAGTAGCTTATGTGTTTCAAAGTTAACACTTAGTATAGCAGACCCAGAAAATGAATTTAGTATTAGAAACATCTCTACTTAAGCTTCAAGTTACTCAGGCTCAATACTGACAGTTACAGAAAAGAAGCCATGAACTGTTTTTGGACAACTTTTGTCCACTCTGCTTTTATCCTCAGCAAACTAGTGATTCTTAGGTTCTGTGTCTGCCATTACCACAGCTTCTTATACCTGTCGGGTTGTAACCTGACACTGTCCAAATGTTGCCACCCAGAAACGTCCCAACCCAGAGCAAAACAAAGCTCAAAGGAAACAGTAAATATCTGAAACAGAAGTCAGTGTCTCTGCAGATAAAAACACCACCACACTCTAGTGACTCATTAAGATGATTGACAAAGTTTACTTTTGGATTAATACATTTTTTATAGGAAAATGTTGCATACACCGGCTTTATTAATCATTTGAGCCGTTTAAAAGTAAGTTAGTAGTTGATGAGTACAAGTCACTAGACAAACCTTTTCTATTGCTGCAGCCATAATACCAAATAGTTTCCTGGCAACCATCTTCACAATCATTTTTTCCTCTGAGATTGGTCAGCTACGGGTCAGTGTCAGATGGCTGCCATGGAGGGAAGAGGTCACGAAGAGGCCATAAAAAGACTATTATGGAAGATGTTCAGGAGTGTCTGTTGGAAACTATGCTCCACGCCCTCCTCCACTGCCAAGCTGCCATAATGTGACCACAGCAGGGACCAGGTGCAGAAGACATTTTTATGAAGGCTGGTCCTGATGGTGAACAGACAACCTTGGATCATGGTCTTGGAACAAACTCTTAGCAGCAGAAATATTTTCTGCTTTCATTTTAACTGAAAGTTTGAAAGTATTGCTTACAGTTCTAAACATAATACGCTGTGAGACAGTGTGTCCCTGCATTGTCTAGCGCCCTCTGCAATGCCAAGCGTTTTAAATGAAGGACAGACCGACATCCAAAAATGCAAATCACTTCATGTTCCGAATGTACCATTAAGGCATTAAAACAACACTCTGTGTATGTGCAGCGGCCATTAAAGGCAGCTTGTATTTTCCATGGTTCTCATAAAAATGGTAATGACCTGAAGACAGAAAACACTTGACCTTGCCAAGGATATGTCGAGATCTGTCAGTGCATGCACAGTTTTAGAAACAGGCCGTTTGACTGTGTCTGGTGGTGTTATTCTGTGTGGAAGTGGGCGTTGGAAAAGTGCCTCCTGACACCTCTTTAACAAGGTGGGCAATGCTAGTGAATCAGCCCAGTCACTCACTCCTGACGCCCACAGCTCAGCTCATAGAGCATGTGGCACATCCAGATGTTGTTTTTGGGGACGTTGCCAGGCATGGACTAGATGCAGGAGGTAATGTATGGATGCCTGTTTGGAGGCGCGAGGCTTTGAGGTCAGTGAAGTGGTGACAGCAGACAGGTGACGGGGCTGCTTCACAGGTGCTTCAGCCTGGTTAAGAGTCTGCTCAGACAGACTGTGTCATCAAAGAGCTCTGTGATCCCAATATACCTTGCCGTCATTTTCAGATGTCACCTGCCACCCAGCAGATGCAGCCCACGCAGACGCTGCAGTCTCCTCCCCCCAGCGGCGGGCGGCGCAGGCGAGTCGTGGACGAAGATCCGGACGAACGCCGGCGGAAGTTTCTCGAGCGGAACCGAGCAGCAGCGACGAGATGCAGACAGAAGAGAAAAGTGTGGGTGATGTCGTTAGAGAAGAAAGCAGAAGAGCTCACGCAAACCAACATGCAGCTTCAGGTACGAAATGAATTTGAATCTGTGCACAGTACTCACAGCCACTGCACTTTATCATAAACTCCTGTTGTTTTGCACCAAAGGTAATGACAATATGTTTGACTGGTGGTTTTGATCACAAAATATCACGACTCCAAAAACTCAACTTCATTGTAATTTGTCCAAAATGTAAAATAATCCTGACACATTAAAGGTGCAGGGGTCAGGATTTTTTGATCAATCAGCTAAAATCGATAATCCCAGCACCAGTGATAACTTCATTCTGCTGCAGGGAAAGATTTGTGAATAGAGTTTGACAATAAATACAATAAAACACAGTTAATATCAGCTTCAGAGATTAAGAGATTTCCTTGTAATCTGTCATTGCTCATCTGATGAGAGGAATTTGGCACAGAGAGCAGCGATCTCAAAACAATGGCATTTTAACAACCATGCAGATGAAAGTCGGCCATCAACAATTTTTCTGGCCACCCTGCGTACTGCAGCTTTAATGCGTTCAGTAGATATGTGTCTATTCATTCAAAGAATATCGGTCTGTCCGTCTGTTCGTCGCTTGACAGGCTTCAAACATGGCTGGTGACCTACTGAGGGCACCAGTGTGTGCAGTGCCGACTTGTGCTGTGTTTGGATGAGAAATGTAGGAGATGTTGGTAGAAATGCAACAGATATATCGCGAAATGTGCCGAATCCACCCTGTTTCACATGGGTGGAGACCTTAACGGAGACAGATGCCACTGCCCTCACCTTTCTTTGGATCTTATGGGGGTTACCAAGGCAACCATGGTAGTAAATTACACACTTGACTGTTCTTTGTTAAAAGAACACAACAGTGTGTCAACTTCGACTTTGTTTGGATAGGAGATGTTTGTCTGTTTCTCCATGGGTTTCCTCCCACAGTCCAAAAACATGCAGATTTGGGAATTAGGTGAATTGGACACTCTAAATTGACCGTGAGTGTGAGAGTGAAGGATGGTTAATAGCCCTGCGATGGACAAGGGTGTACCCCGCCTTTCGCCCTATGTCAGCTGGGATTGGCACCAGCGCCCCTCCACAATTTAAACTTCATTGTTTGACTAACTTTGACTAATGTTTGGATAAGAAATCCATGGAATGTGTGCAGATACTGTTTTACTAGTAGATATGAATACACAAGGAAAATAGTGTAAGTCTGTTCTATTTGTGGATTCCCAAGGTGAAAGTCTTTAAATGCCTCCATGTTTCTCCTGTATTTCAGAATGAAGTGACCATGCTAAAGAACGAGGTGACCCAACTCAAGCAGCTTCTCCTCACACACAAGGATTGTCCCATCACCACTATGCAGAAAGAGTCCCAAGGTTACCTCAGTGAGTAGCTCAAACATAAACACACACACACATATTTGGGAAATAGAAAAAGAAAGCACCTTGATCTGTGTGCCGCAGTCCTGTGGTGCAGATTGAACTGCTGTGGAAATGATCTGTAATGGTTTTGCCAGAGGAAAGGTATAAAACCTACAGACCGATCTTTGATGGACGCACAGCAACTGCCAAAACTCTTTGCTCTTATGTGCTGGGATCCAGCTCCCACGCTCGCTGCGAGACTCTTGCTTTGACATATGGGTGTTGCACACTGTGGTAGCCACTGGCCTGGGCCGGGAGTCGGGAGTCTGAATCCCATATGAGACCTGTTTTTTCCGTCGGACAGCACCTACGCACACATAGGCAGCCAAGGCACAACGTGAGAAAGACGTCACATTGGCATCCAAACGCTCATGGATGTCCCAGGATCTCGCTGATTATTGGACTGTGTCTCAGCCGTGCATGACATCACAGCCCCACCCTTTGATACGGATACTAGTGACATTTCCATGTAATTAGGATAAGGCACCTCCCTGCGTGGCTGTAGCACAGGAAAATAAGTCTCACATCCCCTTTGGCTGAATGGTTCTTTTATGAAGCAAAGAGCCAACTCCCAGACTGGGCTGGGAGAGACTTTCATCGATGAGTCTCGCTTGTGTACAGATGTCACCTTCAGTATGTCCAAAATTCTTGAGGCATGTTTATGGAGTTGAGTGATTCACTTTTCCATTTTTGTGTTATCCATTTATTTATGGTCCATTTTGGGATGACAGTCGGGATGTTGCGTGCAAATTTAGTATGTCATTTGTTTGAAATTGATCTATTCTTGCTAATAAAGCTGTCTTTTTGCAATAACAACATTTGGTCTGTGTGTATTTGGTCATTCACTTTAGATTTTGAAACCTCTGTGTCCTTGGAAGGTCACAGCCATAGACTGTATATAAAAATGGACGTAGTCTTCCAGTTGACTTCTGGTCATCTGCACCTACTGGACAACACGTTAATTACACTGATGTCCACTCTTATGTGTTGTGCCTTATTGCCTTTAGTCGTGGGAACATTATTTACAAAACAGTTTTATTGAAGAAGCGATTGAGACCATTGATTACTTATGTGACCAATTTTCCCATAGACTTCCATTTAAAAGAAGTTCTTTTTGCAACAAGCGAAGTTGCCTCTCTGATTACTGCATTCTTCATACGTCCTGGGCATTCACACACACACACACACGTTGTCCCTCTTCAGTGACGTCTCTGTTGTCTCCCCAGGTCCAGAGAGCAGTCCGGCGGGAAGCCCAACGCCAGCGTGTTCGCAGCAGCAGGTCATTCAGCACAACACCATCACCACCTCTACCACGACTGTAGGGGGCAGCAGTGTGCACGGACAAGCCAACCACCGCACAGACATTAACCCCATCCACTAGGGACCAGAGAGACTATAACCCCCGACTGTTGCCCCCCTTGCTCCCCCCCCGTTTTATGAGGGTCACCAGCTGCACTTGATGCTCACCCTCTCTCCCTCCATCAAGGAAAAACCTCAAAGGACCGTGAGGCTGTTCTTTATACAGTAGCTACCGTATGTATTTTTATACAGCAACCCTATTCATGCATAAATGTTCAATGTTTGTTTTTTTTTGTCTGCTTTTTTTGTTTTTTTTGTTTAGCAGAGTTTTGCTAATCTCATGCAGCATCTAAGTGACTTTCCTCCGTCGTGTTATGGTACAAAATGGACCACGGCACTGTCATCTCGAGCAGAGCTTACATCTCTGAATGCCTAATGGACTGAACTACAAGTCAAGCATACACACCATGTGTCACACGTATGTAGCATGTGTCATCCTACAGAAGACTCGGAATGAGCGATTGAGGAGTTGCTGCCTTTAAGTCTTCTCCTCAAACCGAGTCGAACTGTCACCACGATGTCTTGAATACAGGAATATGCAAGCCGGTGTAACGATCCTTTTCTTTTTCTATTTCCTCTTGAGAAATGTACAAGACTGTTAACCTTCTCCCTGTCAGAGGTTGTCTCAAACAGTGTTATGACACAGAGCATGACAGTGAACGCATCATACGATCGAATAGAAGCAATACATTGGAGTATTGATCCTCTTCTTTGCTGTATGTCCACGACGTGATCAGCGTGGTCAGCCACTCTGGTCCCTGAAGGACATGCGGTGCTGTTACAGCTACAGAACTGTACACTGTGATACCAGTGAGGCAGCTCGGGAGTTGAACCTAACTCCTCCGCTCTCCAGGACCAACTGAAGCTTTAATTATTGAGGCCTCTTTGATTTTGTTTGTTATGTTTGTGCGTCTGGATCCACATTTTGGATTCCAATTCCAAATGAGTATAACTTTTGATTGTGTACGTCTGCATATTTGTTTTATTGTTTCGTGTGCATGTGAAAAATGTATAATAATATTTTGCTTGTGCTTTGCTTTCTTCTGCTGCAGAGCAACCGGCGTGTGTGTAAAGAGCGATACAAACAGAGAGTGAGAAAGTGACCATGATGTTTCATTTAGTTTGTTTATTTTTTTTTTCAAACTGGTTTTTCCCAAAACTGGCATTGTGTAAGAGTTTCTGAACAGAAGCATTGTATGCCTGTGCTTTCTAAAATGTCACAATGTGCCTGAACAAAAAAACAAACATTTCTATCACCATAGTAATCTTATCAATCACCTTTCCTTTATACAGTCAAAGCATTAATCGTTATTTCCCTTGTTATTGGCTTTACTGTGGATGTCTGCTGCATGTTACTGCAGGGCAAAACCAGCTGACCAAGGTGAAAAATAACCCATGTTCCACTTGACCTCTGCCCTCTTTATCAATTTCTCTCTCTCTCTCTCTCTCAGGCCTCCTCTGTATCTCAGCTTGGCGTTGGATGATACTGGATTGACATTTTCTATCTTCCTGTTAGCCTTGAAACTTAATGCCTTCTCCCGTTGACCTACAACTCCTCTGTCTTTCCTTTTTTTTCTATGACCAGGAATGTCAATTCACGAGCATGATGACCATAATGCACTGTGTGTTTTACAGTAGGATGGATAAGATGCATTCCACGAAACAGGTGGAGTGATCATAGAGCCGTCTATGCACTTTGTCCTCTGCCATGCCAGAGGGTAGAATAGCCATATTAAGGTCTGAGTAATTCTCAGCGATTCCCCCTGTTTTTCCACACACCAGCGAGAACATAACTTCACTGTGTTTGGCTTTATCGAGAACCTGTGCCTGGCATACGTCACATGCCTGTAGATAAAAGAAGGAAACCTAGAGCTTGCACCGTTTTTATTCTGGGGGGAAAACGAAAAATCCAGCTTCAACTTTGTCAAAGATGAAGGATGTGAATTGAGAACACTCTTTTTTTTTTGTCATCATAGCTGGTTAAATTCATCCTCATTCAGACCGTTTAATCCATGTTGTACCCATGGAGTCTCTGTGTGTGCGTGTGTGTGTGTGTGTGTGCGTGGTTTAATATGCGTGTGTTGATTAGACAAAGAAATTGATTCACTTGAAAAGGGCTTAGTTGCACCAACCCCTTTGAACTGAAGCTTGCCTTATTTTTGGTTGTTTTCTAAATGATATATTGATTACTAGACCATTCCAATTTCAACGTCTTGCATGTGAAAATATTGTTAGGACCATAAATTACTTTAAACTCTTATCGTTAGGATGATGTGGCTACTTTAGAGTCAAATAAGGAGTCTCTACTTCCATGATCCAGGTTCATTTGTTACTGTATCGGCAGACAGACGGATGATCAGTGCGTGGCTGTGGCTGTGTGGATTTGTGTGAGCCGTTTAGAACAATTATCACACGTTAATTATGTTATAACGGAACTATTTTAAATAACTATTGTACATAAAGTCAGTCATTTCTGTAACCCTGCACATGTAATGAAACCACCTTTCTTTTTGAAGGGAGCAAATGTGTGGTACATGTCTGTAAATAAGGTTTGCATAGCACTTGTTGCCTATTGTTGTATGTTGAGGCTACATTTCAGCGCTTAAATAAATTGTTTATATGTAATGAAATGACGGATCCATTCTTACCTGCATAACTTTGTAAAAAAAAAATAAGAAAAAAAAAAGAATAATTTCTGTGTGAGTCTGTAACGACATTGTCTTCATGTTTATGTTTTGCATTTGTACAGATGTGAAAGTTATCACTGCAGTTATGTACATTATGGTATGAAAATAAAGCACTTGTTCCATAACATACAACTACATGACGTGATTCGATAACACAACTTTGAATCTGCCAAGTTCACAGAAATCGTTTCTGTGGGGGCAAACGGGAACAAAACACTTAAGTAATAAACTAACGTTGAAACTGAACGATCAGCAGAATCCCCCCCACGATACATGTCCTCAAGACATATCTGCTCATTAAATAATTAGATTTTTAAAATACTCATTAATTATTGAACTGTCTAGACAGCTCCACAGTTGCCCGATGAAATAACACGGCGGTTAAACTCATAACACAAACATCTTTGAAGCACTTTGTCAAAATGCCAGTCAATTACATTTGAGCTGTAACAATGACATGAACATGCAAAGTGTACAGATTTTTTTCAAAAGTTTTGTTGCAACATGTAAAGTTTCCCCTGAAGTATTTATTCTTTCAACTCAGGCTCATTTGAAATGACCACATTAGTTTTGCAGTGTTGTCGTTTTGGAGTTTCAAGGATGCAACAGAATATCTGTGGAAAACAGCGACCCCTGGTGTACACTTTAATGTTAACTTCACAGTTAATTAACCAGTAAGTAATTATCAGTGCTTCATTATAGCAGTCACAATCAGTGGAATGGGAATTTTTAATTTACAAAAAAATACTTTTATTTGAAGTTATTTCTCTTATTTCAAGTTTTTTTTCCACCACATGAAGAAAAAACTGATAATCAAATGAAGCTGCAGTTTCTTTTTACCATTTGATTCAAACTCTGAAATATATAGGCAGCTATTCAGTGACATTCATCCAGGAACTTATTTCATTTGCAGTCAAGTTACAGGTTACAACAAATGTCACATCTGCTAAAATCCCAGAAAATCAATGACATTTCATTTGCAAAGATGCGTAGCAAATCAGCAAAGCATGTGCTAATTTAAGATCGTGTTCATTCGGAGGTGAAGGTACTTTGGTTGCATTTTTAATACAAAACATTTCATATCCAGCCTCGTATTGACAGAAATCTGTCGATCATGTCGAAGGACCTCGCTGGTTGGTCGTAAGGAAGAATGTGTCCCCCTCCTCGGATGATGACCTGAGCAACAAGAGACAATGAAAAAAAAAAAACGTGTTAAATACGACCCGTCCTGCTTCTCGTCCAATATCAGCTGAATGGACTTAACGTTCTGCTCACCTGGTAAAAGTCTTTCACTTGTTTTACATAACCTGCCACCTCCGTGTCAGTGGGCTGGACCTTCCAGTGGTAGCGTGGCGCGGAATTGAACTCGGCTGCTCCGGTCCAGTTCACGGTCGGCAGAAACCTCTCGGTCAGTGGAGCCGCTACGATCACATCCAGCTGACCACTGTAGATTAAGACCTGGACACAAGGAAACAGGGGTTTTAAAAAAAAAAATACATAAAAAAATAACAGTACATAAGGTATGTGAGAGAATTTTCCCGAAACATAGAGCCCTTGTAAATCTAAATCATGTCACCACTGATCATTACACACTTGTCCACCCCTCACCCTGTAGTTGTCCATCAGAACTCCCAGCCACGGTTTGATGCTCTTCATGACGTCCTGCACGAGGTGTTTCTCCACCTCAGAGCCGTCGTTGAACGTCAGATTGCCCACATGGATGGCACGCCGCACCTCAGGCAGAGTCACAAACTGGGAGAAATACTCCTGGTCTTCAGGCTCCTGCGGTGTCGATACATACAATTGAAAACGGCAAGACACTTTTGGGGAGGTTTCTCTGAAGAGTCACAGCGCGGGTGTTTACCTGACATGTCATGTAGTTGAAGTAGTTGGTGCAGCCTGTCACGTTTTGGAAGAAGGAAGGATATGGATCCACGTCACCATTCAGCAAGCGATCAAAGACCTGAGGAAATGGGATTCAATATTTTGATTCTTGCATGAGGAAAAAATCGTTAATGTAAAATGTACATAACAGATCACGTCAACTTGGGAACCAGTGCACCGCCTTTACCTGAAAAGCCTCCACCCACTTCTCCTGCTGAATGAGTTCCACCCCAAGGTCAGTCTGCTGGACAACATACTGTTTCTGGTGTTCGTCAATCATGCCAGTTTGGAACAGGAACTCACCGTAACCACCGAGCATCTAGAAAAGAGGTCAGAAATGAGTACAATCAGGACATTTTCTTTATTTTTTATTTTCTTAAATAAAGATGAGGACACAATGTTAGATACAAACCATTTCTGGATCACAAAGCCCATCACCAATCGCCATGCCCATGAAATTGATCTTCACCTTTGCAGTGGGGTTGTTTTTGTGGATGTAGTAAGAAATGGCAGGAACGTACTTCCCTGCATAAGACTGTGCACAGACACAGGTTTACATAGTGACAACATGGTACATGGTACCAGTATATGAGGATAAGACGTTGTTGCTACTCCAAATGTTTAGGCAACAATAACGAGCAACCATCACAAAGGAAACATTACCTCTCCGGTGGCATAGAACTCATTGGACTGATACTCGGGAAAGATCTGGAAGAACTGCGTTAAAGCACTTGTGAGGAAAGAGACGGAAAAAGAAATAAAGTCAAAAAAGGAGTCAGGAAGGAGCGAAACACAAGACTGTCACGAGGCTGAACTGACAGAACGACTGCAGTGTTTTTACCTGTACAAGTCTCTGCCGACGTCGTCCTGATCCTGAGCAAAACCTCTGTCGTCATCAGTGAAGCTAAAACCAGTTCCAACCTGAAGACACAAGAAGTTAAGATTCATATATATATATATATATATATATATATATATATATACACACATATACACACGTGTTGTCTTGTACTTTGTCTGCTGATAAATACTTACGGGATTGTCAATGTACAAGACTGAATATCTGGTTGTCCAAGCGTAGTCCCTTAAACCAACTGTAAAGACAAAAAAGACACAATGGTCAGCAAGTGAATCTGTTTCACAACAAATACACATGCTCACACAACAAATCAGTTCTTACCAGTCAGGTTCTTATAAACCACATATGGTCCGTGCTCCACAAAAAGACCAAACATGGAGGTGCCACCTGGTCCCCCCTGCAGCCACAGCAGGACCGGAGCCTTGTCTTGGATTGGCTGTCAAAGAAATGATCACAGGGAGTTAAAGTTAGAACTCAGCTCCACCTTGTGGTAACTTAACCAGGGATAGTATTAAAGATTTGAATTGGGTTGGGTTTAGGATAATTTGATTATTACTGTGGAGATGCTTCAAAATGTCACTTTTGGCTTTTGTCACTTTTAAATATTTGAATAAATGATTGTACAATATGAAAATAACTTAGCATAACACAGTAGCTGAACTAGAAAGCCTAACATTGGGGGAAACAGTATAAAAATAACTGACAATAACTGACATTTTACTGCATTTGCATTTTACTATTTACGAGTACTGCACTTATTTAATGACAATAAAGTGACTGTAATCTCTCATTTTATAAAAAGAAAGTGAACTTTCTCTGCACATGGGTAAACACTATCCTCTCTACATGGTAGCTGTCACACAGGGATTCACTGCAATGTCATATTCATCAAAAAGCTGAAGCTCTTCAAAGTTTTTTTTAGAATAAATTCACTCATCCCGACTTGGTTTGAAAGCACCTGTCACTCAGCTAAATAGACATGGTGCACTTTCTTACCTCACACTTACCGAGAAACCACAGTTGAAATACAGTAAGTATATAGAATAAAATAAGTATAAAAATACATTTTTATTTTTTTTTAACTGATCTCATACTTGCGTCATCATGGCACAAACAGCAGCAACACTGATGCCTGAGCTTTGTGTGAAAGTTACATGTAAACTATACTGTAGAAGAAGTCTGAGCACACCTTGAGTGCAGGGAAGAACCAAAAGTAGAGATTGCTGTTGTATTTCTTGTTGACGGTCAGATACCCGGCATAGCTTTTAACATTGGCACCTGGTAGTTTCCCCACAAGACTCAGTTGCCGAGCTGGAGAAAGAAAAAAAAAAGAACACATTTATATTCATAAACACAAACATACATGCAGATTGGTGACATTCTACCATATAAATAACACAGAAACAATACTGACAGTGCAATAGTAAGCAGGGTGCTTGCCCTTTTTCAAAGTAAGACTTTCAAGACCTGGACAAGCACTCTGAGTAAGACTACAGTAAGAATACAAAAAAAGAAGACAACGATACTGTGAATATCATACAATAATAATCAGATCGAGTGCAACAGACTCACAACATGGCTCTGATGGATTATGAACAGCAGTAAATGTAGTCAAATAAAAACCTGATTTGAATGTAAGCAGTGGTCCAGTACTTAACAGTGGCTACATTTACATGGACACCAATAATCAACTATTGACTTTTTGACATTAGTCAAAAATGTAGATCAGAGTGTGGCAGTTACCATGACGATGCCACAGGATCTTGGGTTTTGCTAGTTATTTTATAGATATTGCAGCGTCATCACTGCCACAGTGAGGACAATGACCACACGTGTGGTTACTTATTTGAACACGTTAACATGTTTTTTTGTAGTACAGCTTCATTGTGTTACAAAGTTCATCTCATCTGGATACAGCTGTCCCTTCTGGTTTTTGTTGGTCTCCACTGAAACTTGACCTTTGTTACAAGCTTTGACTTTAAGGGATTGTCCAAAGCATGAGTCACTCTACTTTTGTTTGATTTATCATAGAGGCCCGAGAATTTAAAAGAGTCTAATCTTTTGGTGTTGGAGGAAAAAAATTAAGGCAGGTCGTTGCTGAGGAAACTGAAAAGCCAAAGAGCAGAAAAGTCAAACACACACTACACTCAAAGAGGAACTCACAGGTGGAACTTTCTGATTCAATAGCTATGAAATATTAAAAGGGAAAGATGAAGCATTTATGTAAAATGAAGGGTTTGCAAGTGTCAGATGTTTTCCCCACATCTGAGAATCAAATTAATAATCAAAGAATGTCTAACCCTATAATATTTAATAGGTATGTGTACTTTGTTACATTACAACACTGAGAATAATGAGATGCTAGAATTTCGTTCAGCTGTAGTGTGTGTGTCCTGTTGGTGGGGGCTGTACCTTCATCTATAGCGCCCTTCTCCAGGTAGGGAGTGAGGAAGAGCGGAGAGCCGGGGTCCACTCCTCCTCCTCCTCGGTGCAGCTCGCTGACACGGTGAGGTTTTGTGCAGAAAAACGCTGAGCAGCTCCTGGAGTGAGCACAGTTCACCACACAGGTCCAGAGAAACAGGACGAGCACACTTTCCTGCAGCAGCCTGTGTCAACACACACACATACACGAGCCAGTGACGTCACAAACCACAACACTCTGACACAAAGTGAAAAACAAAAATGAGTTAAATCTGTCTGATAGATTAAATCTCACCTCATGTTCAGAGTCGCGAAGGTCCGAGGAGAACTGACAAAAGAGTATGAACGGCTGAGTCACATGACCAGCCCTCAGTGAATCACGTGAGCCGATCTGGGTCACGTGGACGTTGGTGTGCTGAGGCGGAAGGTTCTAACCCTCAGTGCAGTCTTACAGGGGAATCTGCGAAGGAAACATGTAAACAAACCAACAAACAAACTCTGTTTACACATATGCCTGTCTCTCATAGTCAAGACTCTTCAGACAGAGTGGTTCAAAAAAGGAGTACGTTGTTAAATGTTATAGCTGCAGTTTTTTTCTGCTCTTTGGCTTTTTTTGGCTATAATGTACATATAATATATATATGTATTTTGCATTTTTTTGCAATATTATTTTATCTTAACTTTTGTGTGTTTAATTTATCTTCTTATTTAAGCTGTAAAGTAATTAGTATTATTATTATTATTATTATAAATAAGTCTATAACAATGCCTCATTCACATGTTTTGTATGTATTAGTGTCCATTAAAGGATACTGAATACTTTTATTCTTGTGTGAAATACAGTCCATTTTAAAACGTATAAGAACACTGAACGTGAAATAACTTGAAATTACAATTGGTTTCATGAAGATCATATCACTGTGATAACTGCAATAAATCGTTCATTTAAGCATGTTATTAATAAGATCCGTTGAACCAGAAGCACATTTTTTACAACTTAGTTAACATCTGAATATATAGGCTATAGATGATTCTCTCGATGTTTTCGTCAGTCAAAGGGAGATGATAGTACTATTATTATTAATAACAATGATAATATGGTCATCATCATGATGTTAATGATACAGTAAAATCTAACTGTGTTGTATGCACTTGTCTCACTTGCCACGAGGCTGCTGCTCTTTAAACTGTAGCAGTTAAATGGAATTCAGCCAAGATCCATATTATTATTATTATTATTACCTCTGCTTTTCCTGCTGTTTCCACTGAAAAAAGAAATCAGTCTGCCAATGTTCGCAAACACAAACGGACATATTTCTAATCCCTCTTCTAAAATTGCTAAACATTTACAGTGTGATGCTGACAGACACTTTTGTGTGACAATGTGGCCCAGGAGACACATACATGGTGGATGTGATGTGATCTCTCAGGTGAACACGTGGGATTTCAGTTTTTTTCTTATCGGACATTTTTAGCCAACGAGGCTTGAGGACAGGATGCCGTTCTGCATTGA
Organism: Solea solea; assembly: GCF_958295425.1. NCBI lineage: Eukaryota > Metazoa > Chordata > Actinopteri > Pleuronectiformes > Soleidae > Solea > Solea solea. The sequence continues at coordinate 10,344,205 of NC_081146.1, forward strand.
ATGACAGCTACCGCAGACGAGCAGACTCAGCAGTGCTGCAGAATAGTCTTATATCAGTATCAGTAAAGTTGCTCACAGCCACGCTACCTTATTCATGGTCCAGAGAACGTCTGCACAGGCATATTAACAATGGTAATGACACAGAAGGACATGCTGCTCTGATTTATGTGACCACTCCAGTGAATGAACCCACAACCTCTCACAAATTTAAAATGACTTTGTCCTCAGTTCTGTCCTCACAATCCCTGCAAACATCTTACTCTTACTCCGATTGGTCAGAGAGTGTCGTGACAGGAAGAGCCATGAGCTCGATGTCCGACACAGGAATCAAACCGAACAATAATGAAAAATCCTGAAAACATGCGTTAATCTCCCACATTTGGCAAGGGAATGTCTAAAATCTCAACAGCACTGCTAAAAGACGGCAACTGTGAGCCGAATCACAACCCATTCAGCTCAGTGACTGTGTCAGACGGAGTCTGTGCTGCAGACCCTAATCCTAACCCTAATCCAGGGATTACTGAAATCAACTTTTAAATTAACTAATTCTAATGATTCAGTTACACCGGAAAGAACTGCTTTGTTTGTGACTAGTTTGTGTGTTTGTGTTGTGTATAAAACAACGTTAGTTTCGTGCAACCGTGCTGTGACGACCACCGAGCCAAGCCGAACCGAGTCGTACTATAACTGTGTCGTGGAAAAGTGCTGTAAATATTGCTTGACAGATGGTAATATGGTAAAATAATGTTACATGCCTTCAGACCAAACAGGCAGAATAATGACATTAAAAACGTCATCAGAGGTTACATACTGCAGCTTTGATTTCAAAGACATTCTGCTACAGACGGATGTCCATCAGATGGCGCAAAAACACGTGAAATGATTCCCTCTGTCCCTTTCAGCAGCACAACTTGTCAAAACAGACAAAAACCACCACAGCCACGAGCTGAGCAGAGATGTACTGTATGTGGGTTATATTACTGCAGGTTTGAAGGAAGATAGTTCACATGTCTAATTTCGGTTTGTTTATTGACTTCGAGCAAGTCTGGCAACCCTGCTCCAAACTTTCACTTTAAGAAGGCGCGTCTACTCTGCAGTGAGTGTAGTGTGTTTATTCCAGTCCTCAAAGTGGCACATGGAAACCATCGCTGGTTCCTGAATGGCACAGGAATCCAGACCCACAGACTGTATATGTCCCGGAGGAGCTGATCCACGCTGCAAATTCCTGGAGCTCGTCAGATAAAAACAATTGTGTTTTTTTTTTTTAATCCTGTGGTTGCGATGGTGGCACCCACGGTGTATGCGGCAGCGTGAGTTCTCCGCACCAAGGCGCACGGCGAGGCACGGATCGGCGCATTCAGACAGTCGGGGTGGGTACGTTGGTGGACGGGAGACATGAAGGAGTAGTCACCGGGCGCAGCCGTCAGAGGTGAAGCACGTTGAGGGGAAATGGAGGCACCGCCGAGGACGATCAGCTGCTGCGAGCGCGCCTTGGCCAAACTGGAATAACCGAAGCGTGGAAGTGGTGAGGAGGATGGCAGCATCCAGCAACTCAAGCCTCTCAGGTTCATCTGTGTCCTCTGGTAAGAAGAGTTCACATGACACCTGAGGCATCGCACTTACTACTAATAATAATAACACTAATGTTTCATAATTTAAAATGTCTTAAATTTGACTTCTTTTATTACAGTATCTTGTGTATATCTCACTATACTAATGGAACCAGGAAATGTTTTTTTTATATCTTCATCTGCATCGCACGTGTATCTCCTATCATTAATCAAACCTCTAAGTAGCTGCTGCTGTGATTTCAAATGAAGCTTCCCCATCTGTCTGTTATGACTGATTCAGTGTTGGAAGAGGGTTGACCTTTTTTTGTGCAGGGTGGATTATGAGGTGGTGAGATGGAGTAAGTACGACGTTGGGTTTGGATGTTGTGATTAGATTGTCAATCATCACCCTCATTTCCTCGTTTGCTTTGAACTTGGCTGGCTTTAAAGATTATCTTTGGCCCGTGTTGTCCCAACATTTCCCAAAAGCACAGCAGCAGCAGCAGCAAGCCGACAGTGATGATTTCTGACACGATAATGATGATAACATGCCATGGTCAAGTGACATAATGCAATTTACGCAGCTACACAGTGTAAGACTTTAATCAAATCCCATTTGCACATAAAGAGTGTCTGATTTTTTAAAAAAATGTCATTTTCACAGAGTGTTCACAGAAAGTGGGTTAGCAGCTGTTCAAACAAACCCAGAAGGAAAGAGCAGCTCCTTGTATCATCTCTGTGTGGGTAAAACATGTCGCTCACGTTTGCTTGGGAATAAAGTACAAACTGTTTAATGCGGAAGCCCACTATGTGTGTGTGTGTGTGTGTGTGTGAGAGAAAGAGAGGCTGTTTATAAAAGTAAGCTGAGCACTTTGGTTTATGTTTACTGTTTCCACCAATATTTTACTCAGTTACATCTACAGAATGTGCACATGTAATACTTTCTCCTGCTTTGGGGGATAAACGTTGCTCACACAGTACGCGGCTGTGGGTTTTCACAGGGCGCAGATGTTTGATAGAACATACACTATACAACATTTATTGTACTTTCCGTCTTTCTTTACATTCCGACCACAGCACACAGCGGCAGAGTCACATTTCCCAAGCTACTGCCCAGGAGGAGGGAACAGACAGTCGTTTCCAAGCTGATATAGCCTGTGGTTACCCCATGCTCCACAAAGCATTATCTCATGTGTGTGTTTCAGAGAGCAGTGGGTTTACTGTTTGACCACCGATGCTTTAAGAGGAAAGTCTTTTCTCTCTGTGGCAGTGGAGGGTTGTCATTACTGCTGGCCTCTCAGTATAATTATCAGAGGTTACAAGCTGTGCTCCCGCCAAGGATGGAGTGGTTGTCACAGGGGTGTTATTATTTTTTCGTGCAGAGGTCAGTCAGACACAACATTTGAATAATCTCTTGTCTATGAGGCATGTGACTCAAAAAATGTATCAAGGCTTGTTTTCTGGCTGCAAACGCAGTGCTTGTTGGATTAATTTCATCCGCTTTGAAGTATTTGTCTAGTAATATGCAGCTGCTGTTTTTAGGGACAGCGTGTGCATACATGTTACCTATATTCTATGTGTGACACACAACTGTTTGTGCTGAGGTATGTGTACCCTACTTTATAGTCTGTGCATTATATACACACATAAAAGGACTCCGTTTTTTAAGGGTAGGAAAGACTGTGTGAAAGGATTGCACAATGATTGCAAGTTACATGGTGCAATCTCCTCTTTTACTTGGAAAGACATATTCTGGCCAATCTGTCTAGATCAGGGAGATTCCTTCACATTCTTGGCATGGGTGGGCATGGAGGCATGTACTGTACCAGCACCATACTATTTGCAAAATGGCTCCAGGAAATAAAGCTTTTAAAACAAATTGAGGGATAGCGCATGAAAGTATGCTTCCTGCTCCAGGCCTTAAATGACAAAATTGGTCAGGGAGGCAAAATTACAGCCATGTATTACAGAGAGGCTGTCTGCTCGACAAGATCCTGTGAAATGCTGCGCCTCAACTCTTAGTCCCTCAATTACCTCTAATTCTTGTCCTTACCAGTGTAAATTATGTAGGAAAGTATTTGTGTCATGTTCAGTGACTTACTAAAATTACCTGCATGTCTTACAGCGTCACAGAGAGAGAGAGCAAGTTAGCCCCTCGAGTAAACCAGGACATTAATTAACAACAGGTTGCTTCAGTGATGCAAAAAAAGAAAATGTCAGAATCAGGAAAAAACCTCCACCTTTCCACATTTAAATGGAAAGTTTGCAAACGGCAAACGACACAGTTCCACTAAGTGTGCACAGTCCTGCTGTGCACTGCAGATAACGCTCTCCACAGAAGCACCCTCATACCTGTCAAATACTATCTGCTCAGCACTAAGCCTGTGTCGTATTCTTTGTTTTGGACCAGTGTAATACACAGATGGTCTCCCTGCTGCAGCTCTGCTGCTTCCCACTGACACCGTGTTTGTTGTTTATCTGTGTAACCGTCACACCAACACTTAGATGTCCACGCCAGAATGTGTTATTACTGGATGCTAAATTATGTACGAGAATGTGTACGTTATTTATTTATGATTTTTCTTTATCAAATGGCACATAACATACGTTATCACGGTATGTTTTAATCTGATAATGCTGAGTCTGATTACCATACGATTGGTATTGACGCTTTATCCTCCACATGAGGGTCGTGGGGGTCGCTGGTGCCAATCCCAGCTAAAGGCGGGTTACATCCTGGACAGGTCTCCAGTCCATCACAGGGACACATAGAGACAAACAACTATCTGCTCTCACTCTCACACCTACGGTCAATTTAGCCAAATCTGCATGTTTTTGGACTGTAGGAGGAAACTGAAGAACCTGGAGAAACAACCTATACATATCCCAGTTTTAAAAAAAGAACAAAAGGAAAAAAAAGAATAGATAAATAGAACCATTTACATTATTATCCAGCTGCCACAAAACCACATATTGCTCTTATCTCTATATTGTACAGATGGTATTGTGTCTGTGTCAAAATACTGCTTGAGAATGGGACATATTCGTTTTTAAAGCAAGTTTATTTTATCCTGTTGTTATCACAGGATTATTGTAACATTGTTTGAAGTAATCGTAACATTACATTACAGACAAATCTGTGTAGAATCAGAGTGTGGAGTCATGCAGGTACTCACGTCGAGTTAAAAGCTCTCCACTGAACTGTGAAATTGTTTTTTATTTTTCCAACTGTGAACTTATTCTGGTTCTGAGAAAAAAACATACCCAAGATAAAATATCCTTTGTGTTTGTGTGACGCATGTTTGTCATTCAGCACATTAGTGCAGACGTAGACGTCACCTTCACTGGTTTGTCGAGGTCAAGATGAGACTGACCCTCAGGGTTAGTATCACCACAAGAATTATCGTTCTAGCATGAAATGAAAACCTAAAAAAAGGAGAGGAGTGACAAAACCCCTTCACAGATGAGCAGGTGCACACACCATGACGAATGGCCTTAAGCCAGATGCCAAACAGAGCCGAGTTTTTCCTACAACCTTATGTTGTGATACGCATCACAATACAGATGCCACAAAACAACACACATTGCGGTAGACGTTTATTCTGAATGATGACAGTATCATACACAGAATGTATTGCAACGTCTGTTTTATTATCCTTAATTAGCACGCATCGTGTCAGCTCACCTCTGCTGCCCCCCACTGGCGAGGTCACAGAGTCTATCACCACAGCAATCGCTGCTGCATCGATTAAGTAACATCTGAATCGATACGTGGTGCACCTCATCATATTCTGCAGTATCGATTTTGTTTAGCGCAGCCCTCATGCCAACCAGTGGTCGGAGGCTTAAAAACAATACAAAAAACATTGTCACTTCACTCACTTTTACTCTGTACACGAGTTGTGTTATGCATGTGCTGAAGTAGATTCTTTTTTTTGCATGCATGTGCACAGACTGTAGATGCAGAGGAGTCATATCTTCATTTTCATTCACTGCATACTCTTTTGTCACCAAAGCAAACACCCGCCGGTAATTATTTTATTGAATGCCTGTGACTGGTGAGTAATGGAGGGCAACACAATAACTAGCTGTTTCTTTGGGAGGGGAAAGAGCCTTCTGGCTGCTCTAGAATTTTAAATTCTGCCTGATTATCAGGCACCGCACAAACTCTGAGCTACTTAGAAATTCTTTTTGATGTTCCTCAGATTGCTGTTTGTGTATATGCATATTTGTTTCATGCTCAGTGTAGCTTAGTGTGTGTGTGTGTGTGTGTGGTGTTGTGAGCTGCTGCAGAACGCCAAACTGAAATACCATTCATCATTAAACAGAATCAGAAGGAAAAGAGAATATTTGGCAGTCAACCAGACGAAATCACTTTCTTTAAACAAGCTGCGGTGTAATAAATCTTTCAGACTGCTGCCAGTGCAATGCACTGTGACAAACCTGCAGCATTAGGACAATACATTTTCAGCTTCTGCATATGCAGCCTTGTGGCCATAAAGTTGTGTTTGATGGTACTATAGACATCCTGTGGAAGGTGTTTCTAAAAATATGTAGTTTAAAAAAAAAACACCACCTCTCGGTTTAGCTGCTGTTCCATCATTTGCATGATTATTATTTGCAGATTGTGTCTTTCCACTGCATTTATTTCCGTTCGTTGAAGCAACAATGAACCTTTTTGTGTGGTTAATAATGTTGCAATGAGCCCCCCGCTCACACTCTCTAGCAGCGAGCGGGATAGAAGCGATGTGATTGCCTTAATCCTCTGATTGCCTGCACTTAAAGTGTCATCAGATGAAAAGATAGAACATGAGCGCGCAGGGATTGTAGTGATGCAATACATTCAGCGAGTTTCACAATTCCTCGGCTCTGCTTGGATTTCAGTGCCCACGTCCAACAAGTGCTCACTAGTTCTGATTGAACGATCCGCTCTCCTGCACAGGTGTGTTTGATGTCTTCCCCTCTGGCCGGCGGGGCGCGGTGATAATGCGCTGAGGATGAGTGCAAAGGAATGTTTAAGATGAACATGTGTCTTCTGGACCGACATGATTCACTCATTTTTCGGTCAGAGGAAGTTTCATGAACAGCAGATGTGAGATATTAAAGATCTGAGTGGCGGATGAATTGTCAATTATCATAAGTAGCAGCAATTTTGCACAATTTTGTGCATTTGGCTCAAAGCATCATCTGCTAATGTAGAAGCTATAGACAACCATTAACATGCTGGCATCCTGAGAGTGCAATAGTATCCAGTAAGTTTCTGAATACTGGTCCTTCTGTGTGAAACAAGTTATTATGGAAAACCTCTCCATACAGCATGCTATGCTTAGTCAAGCATTTATGTAATATTTGGGGCATAGAGACTGGAACAGATTTTTCCAATCCAGTGAAATTACAGATACTGAGTGGCTGTTAGGGTGCACGGTGGCACAGTGGTTAGTGGTTAGCACTGTTGCCTCACTGTGTGGAGTTTGCATTTCTCACGGTGTCTGCGTTTGGTCTTCCCACCATCAAAAAAATGTTAGAATTTTATGGCGTGTTTCCAACGGCTCTACTCGCCTTGCCTCGTCACAGCACGTTTAAGTTGCGTTACTTTTTTTGTAGTGGAGATGCAACCTAAACCGTGCCGTGCTGTACCGTGCCGTGCCGTGGCGAGGCGAGCCAGGACCTCAGTGGAAAAGGGCCATTAGACACACCTAACCTGTGCAATTTTGGTGGTTTAATGACAATAAAAGATGATTTCCGAGTTCCTTCCCCAGCTGATTGGCTCTTAGTTGCTGTAGTGTGAAGAAAAGTAGGCGAATAAAAGAAAAACACAAACACCCTTCTGTCAAAAAGCAATGCAGGACACTTTCTTTGTCTCATTTAGTGACATTTATTGCAAGTCATTATTGTGCCCAGTGGGTGTGAAAGTAAATAATTATACGGGCATTTCTTCATCACCTCTCCTCCTGTTTTTAAGCGAACAGCACACTCTGTTATATGTTCCAGGAATGTGCCGACATAATCATAAATCAGCTGCTATATTTCTGACAGGAAGGTCTTGCTGCGGGTGCAGAGATATAAATTGCGTTACTTGCCTTCATTTTAATTGGTGAATCTGTCGTCTCGTCTCTGAATGTTATGTTTTGCGTCCAGGACTCGAATATGGATCAGGTGTGTGTCGACACAATGTTAAACAAATTGAGTGAACACCTGTATTGATTGTCCTTGAAGCGGAGCTGCTGATTAGGAATGTATTCAGTGGTGAGAAGCGGCAGCTGCACACATGATTATAGCAGAGATAAACAACAGTGACATAAACATGGTGAAGGGCTCGCACTCTGTCCACTGGGGAAGGGATAGAAATTGAGGACGTAATGAAGTACAACACAACTGTGAGTTTGTAACCGCAATCCGCTTTATTCTTGTGTTCTTTACAGACCCTGAGGATTATCAGCCGCCCATATGGAAGTCCTACTGTGAGTAACCAATTACTTTTAAATGCCTTGACCTCGCGTTGGCCTTGAGTATGTCTGTTTAAAGAACTGCATGTTCGCTTGTTATCTGTAAATAAAATGAGAGCAATTTCTATACTTGGAATAGTCAGGGTTTGTTGTGTGCACAGTACAATTAGACACACTGCAAGATCTGAAGGGGGGGGGCGACCCACACGCGCACAAAAGGCACACAGACACACACATCTCACCCACACACACGGTTCACGAATGCACAAATGCAAAGCAGCTGATCCCTGAGTAAAATAGGTTACCCATCACACAGGAAAATAAGATTTTCTACCTGCAGAGAGGCTTAGCTGAAATGGGCTCCTCAGAGCAGCCACTCCATTACAGTGTTTTTGCCATGTGGGTGGAAGTGGGTAGACTTCCTCAGAAAATGTGCGATGCATTTCAGCTGGAAAATTTGTGTCCGCTTTTAGAGTGATCACATTTAATTTGACTACAATTTACAGCCACTATATACTCTATTTTAAATGTCTCTTTTAATTTTCCACCCACTAATTTAGCATTTCTGAAGTTCATCTCTTGGCTCTCCTGGTCCTCTGTTGAGAAGATATATTTAGAGCTCAACCTGTCACAGGAGTGGATGCTGTCCAGATCTTGCTCTGGTTGGCTTGAGTCAGCCTAACAAAAACATGACAAAGTCAGGATTCAGGCCATTTTCACAGTCAGGAGTCTTGCTTCCCCCTGCTTTGAGAGTCTGCTGCTGTGAAGACTTGGCTCACAGCCTCACAGAGCAATTTCCCCTTGCTGTGGTGCAGGTTGTTAGTGAGCATGACACTGCTGTCAGTCCTCAGTTCTCGGGCTCCATCTCCAAATGCCACAGACTGCTGCATATGCATCCAGGAGAAAGTAGAGCATCAGTTTAATCCTGAACCCACTGAAAATACAAAAAAAGCTGAAAATAGGTTATTAGTAATATAGTAATGTTATTAGCTGATCCACTGGTACACTCTTTTGTCACCTTCTTGTCTATTCAATGCAAGGCTCCTTGTCTCAGACTCCTAGAAGGAAGAGGAGGAAAATGAGACGGGTATTGGACAGTGAGGGTGAAGTGAAGACACGTGCAGCGTTTGTTCACTGCAGAAGTGAAGCTTCTTATATTGTGCATGTCAAAATACAACTGTAAATTCCAAAAGAAATTCGGAATTAAGAAATGTTGCCCATGTAAACATTACTAATGTCAGATTACACTACCAGACCACACCCCCTGCTTTGTAACCCCACTCTCCTTCGCTCCTCCTCTCCCCCACTCAGCTCTCAGCCCACATCTTGGCATTTTTTCTAAATCAGGCATTTGGCAGAGTTAGCCTCAGTCTTAAAGATGCTTTACATTACAGTTTTTGACATTCACACACACAACACATATGTTTCACTTTATATATCTTTCATACTCATCCATGCTGAGAAGCAGAGCCAGGAATAGAACCCACAACCTTCTCGTTCAAAGACAACTCGCTCTACCACTGAGCTACCATCACCCCTTGGCACCACTGAGCTACTGTAACATGTATATGTTTCTCTACCAGTGTACCAGCTACAGCAGGAAGCACCAAGACCAAAGAGGATCACATGTCCTCAGGAGGTCAGTATACCACATTTGTTTTATAGCTGCAAACATTCAATTTATAAATATGACAAAAACCCGTACTGAGAAAATGTAGTTATACCAACAAACCAGTTCTGATTATTTTTAAACAGCCTTAAAGACAGGAGGCATCGTTTCAGATTGAACCACCTGCTGGCCTTGTTTATTTTCTTTACACGGCTTTAGAGTGTTCTTACCCTTGACTTACAACACAGTCTTCCAGACTGCAGCCAGATGACAGCTTGACAGAGCTTGGCAGCTGGAAGCCAGATCAGACAGAAACCTATGGGGAGTGACTGGCTGCGTATCCCAGCTCCCACGCCTCATAAACGATTGCTTAGATTCAGCGGTGGTCCAGTAATTAAGCAGAATTCAGAGGCATGGATTAGTCCTTGCCTTGTTTATTTTACATTGTGGTGAATCGTTTAGAACGTTTGTAAGGCAGTCGCCACGGTTTGTCTTTTTTCAAACAAACAGAATAGTGTTTTTTTTTATTTTTTTTATTGAGTCTGGTGTCTATTATAGGCTGTACGTATTCTTATTCCCTCAGCTCTGTGAACGTAAAACTACAGGAACAAGTCACTTACTTGTTCCTGTCCGCACTGTCAGTCTTCTTTTGTATAGTCTACCAGAAATGATGCATGTCTCATCCCATTTTGAGTCTTGCCACGCTTTGATGAGCAAATTGAAAGCAGTGGGCTGGCTGTGCAAGATTAGCTGCCCATTAATTCAAAGTACAGAGTGATGTTTGACATATAATAAGTGTTCCCACATAACCATTGCAAATTCATGGAGATTTTACACTGACTGTACATCTGCTCTTGCCCACTGTCTTCATATACAGTACTGTGCAAAAGTCACAAGCCTATGATTTAATGTCTGTTCAATTCTGTGATATTTGGGTCATTTTGACCGGAGCGATGTGATTGAAAGTCGGTCTTATATATTTTATCAAGCTTCCAAATGAGTTAACCTCGTACATGTGTGTCTAATGCGCAAGCATGTCTTGAAAAAGCCTGGTGTAATGGGCCGTTTTTCACAGCAGCCATTGTTCAGTAGTAGGAAAAACACACTTTAGAGAGCCAGAGTTGTTGTTGTTCAAGTTTAAGCGGAGGAAAGAGAGAAGTAATTCATAATACATAGTCATTTTAGCATTGTTGCAACAATTGCTGTTGCCTAAGACTTTTGCAAAGTGCTGTAGATAAGGGGTATGGGTAATGAAATTGCTCCTAATCCATTATTCTTTGTAAAAGCATCATGTTCAAAGTGAAAAATATCATGAAATGTCCGCTAGATTTGTACAGCAGGCACGCTCCACCTCCCAGTGTGACACAGCAACACAGCAAATTTTTGTTTGCAGCTGGCAATCTATCGCCTGCTGCTTTATCTTATTCATCTCCGCACTCTTCGATTTGGCTTTATGGTTTAGAAACTGTGAATAGACGTGGGGGCATAGATGGAGATGGAGATAATGTGTCCTGTGGTGTGGAGCGTCTGTCTTTGAAAAGACTGGCTGTAATCACAATTTGTGCAGCCAATTTAATTGGTCTTTTATATCGTAGTTCTCCAGCCAATATTTCCTCTTCTGGGTTACAGATGGAGAGCAGGCCCAAATACTACGGCAGAGAGTGAGTGTCATTTTATCACTGTCATCATTTTTATATCTCTTCTTTTTTCCCTCAAATGCTGCAGTGAATGTATTTTTAGTCATCGTTATTACCTTGCATCAGATGTGGTCGGGGTTTAAATGGATGGAAGAGTATTTTAAGTGTCACTGCTCTGTTGAAATATTCAGAATATCTTGGATAAGTTAAACCTGCTGGGTCATTTTCAATGTTTTTGTTCTCTGTGCAGATTTCATGGCATGATCCCTCGGGAATATGCAGATGAGCTGCTGGCTGGAATGGAGGGTACTTACCTCATCAGGGAGAGCCAAAGGCAGCCAGGGACACACACCTTGGCCTTGAGGTACGGACACATCTGTATGCAACACAGAATCCCTCAAAGCTCAGCACTCACTCTTTCCCCCTCTTGTTCACTTTTAGGCTGACACTCAGTCAGTTATCATCCTCAGTGCTTCTGTGTTTATCTCCATGTGTGCATCTCAACCCAGGTTTGGGCACCAGACCCTCAACTACCGACTGTTCTATGACGGGAAGCACTTTGTTGGGGAGAAGCGGTTCGAGTCGGTCCATGACCTCGTGACGGACGCCCTCATCACGCTCTACATTGAGACCAAGGCGGCGGAGTACATCGCCAAAATGACCACAAACCCCATCTACGAGCACCTTGGTTACACATCGCTCCTCAAGGACAAGACGGTGCACAGGCTGAGCCGCGGACGCACAGAACCACGCCGGGTCACATTCCAGAAAGACGAAAGGGTGAGTCTCTGTGAGCGTTGGTGCTGTCAGTTTTGAATATTATTTTGAATTTATCTTTTTTAAGCTTTGAAGAGACAGGTGGCGAATGATGTCTGTCAGCTTATGATAATATAATAATCCTACGACAATATAGTAATGTTACAACAACGACAACAACAACAACAACACATGCAGTTATATAATAAAAAAAAGTAGAACAATAAAAGTTTTGAGTTTCTGTTTTGATTTGGAAGCAGCTGACTCTGTCAGGAGTTTGAAATAATATTATGTAGTACATGCAGCTCATCCTGCAGGGCCCTTGGATATAATACCACAATCTACCACTGTGCGACTGAATAGGAAAAGGAGTGCTTCAGAGAGGACGCTTTGTCCTGTGAGTGAGACGTACATTATAGCTGTTGCCTCTGGGTGTGTTCACTGCTGCCACGCTTCATTGCCTCCTCTGAAAGGTAATGATGAGCAAGGGTACTGGGACTTTGCTCTGCCTGCCATGCATATCAGACACACTGGTCTTGGGTGAGACACACGGCACATTGTTTTCATTCGCACTCATGAGCTGTTGTCAGTTTAAAGTCCGCGTGTGACTTATCTATTGAGTAACAAGGAATGTCACTAGGAAGAAGGAAGCAAAGCTGAAGTAGCCCTCCACTAGGTGGCAATCTCAACTTGTTCTTCCTCCTGATGGTGGCATTTTGCCTGCCTTTTTAATTAATTGATGCAATTATTTTATTTCTTTTCCACCTCAGAGATTTCATTAGTAAAGTGTTACTCAGCTCGAGGACAGAATTGATTGCTTCAGGAATTCTTTGTCTTCTAAATGACAGTCAGTCGGTCACTGACAGACATCAGTTTCAGTACTAATATCATCAGCCGAGAGTTTGGTCTCTGTAACTTGAGACAGGAGCCATTAATGCAGCACTTTTGACCTAATGGCCATCACTCAGTCCACTGACTCATTGTGGTTTAAAAAAAAAAAAAGGCTTGGTACCATGGATGCCATTGTAAACCTTGAGGAAGCTTCTACATCAGTGAACGTCCCTCAGAGAACTCACAGACTAACCTGTGTTTGCTGAACCCAAAGGGCTTTACCCAACTGTGTGTAAGTAGTGTTTGAAAATACGCAGACTGCAGACAGAAAGATCTGTCGCAGATTTTCCTCTAAGTGACAGATTGTGCCGATATGTAGGTGCTGTTGTAATAAAAAAAAAAACAACCTCACTTCACATTCTGCCAGCAGAGTTTAATGCACGAGGAATCTGAGTCAGTGACAGCTGTGATCATGATGATGATGATGGTGATGGTGATGGAAGGCCGTCTGACAACCGCCTGCCAGTCACTTTGAAAAGAGTGAGAGGAAAACTGGTTTCTGTCCGCTTGATTATCACTGCAGTGTCCAAAGAGAAGCACAGGCCTGACCTTGACGGCTTGAACTTCATGTTTACCAATTACACAGCCACGCCCGGAGGCATTGCAGCCACAGTAGCTTCACTGTATAGTGGGCATTCAATGTGTATTTACTCGGGGTTAGGTTGATACCTCCGCATTGCCTTGACTGCAAATTCTTGTGTAATTAAAATACTCCTAGAAGGTGTGGGGGAGTGCTTGACGCGACCTGTAGATCAACCTCCCGATTTGGCCAAAACCTCTGCCACATTCCTCCTGACAGTCACCACTCTGTTTTAATCTTAATGTTAATGTCAGCGGGGGCTCTGGACGGGCTGGTGTGCCTGCATGGCCATCGCCCTGTTGTTTGTCAGTATAATTACCTCTTCCCCCCCCCCCCCAGTTTCATGCTATAAAAACACAGAAACAGCCATTCAGTTTCCTTTCATTCTAGAATATGAAACGTGCTCCATACACACGATTATAAATGCACTTTTTCTGTGGCGCCATTGCACACAAAAGTGGCAGTTTCGATTGAATAATCGATATCTTTGACTGCCAGACCCTTCACAGTCTGTCCATTTTTCCATTTGTTGGGGATGTTGTTAGGGCCGTTTGTCTTGGACGTGTATAGTTGTATCCTGCTGTCTTACTGTGTCAGTGCCCACTGTGTTGTTTTCCCATGATTCCAAGTCCTTGGGCACAACAGAGTCCGCTCAGCTGTGCGCTCACAAAGCCCTGTGGTAATAAAAGAGGCAAAGCCACTGAAAAGGGGGCAGAGCATGTTGTGTGACCACCTTTTGTGTCCTTTCTTCCAATCTCTTCTTTAAGAGACAAGAAGCCATCTGCCTGCAGACAAAGCGTGTTGCCCTTGCCACCCCTCCTTCCTCCCTCCCTCCCTTTCTCCTATATCACAAGTCTAAAATATCTATGGTGGTCTATTCCTCATCTGTCCCCTCAGACGTCACTGTAGACTTGGATTGTACAGTATGGCATGTGTAAGTCTTTTCAAAGAATGTGAACCACAATGACAGATATCTTCACCTGCCCTGTCACTCGTGCAGCCATTACCTACTTTACTGCCCCATACATCACCGACAAAAACCAAAGGCTGCTATGCAAACAGCCTGTGGCTACTGGGTATTTTCTTTTTTTTTACTATGCTTCTATATCAGTAAGCTGTCGATTGTATTATTTTTTTTCTCATCTTTGTAGTTGCCCTTGGGTCTTTTGCTCCATGCTGTACCAGTATGTGTGCCGCAGCTCTTTATTATCACAGCTCCAGTGCTCTCCAGCTTTCTGACCGGTACTGCCTGATTAATAAATCTGTTCAACTTTTTATTTTGTGATTCCAGTGTTCACGCTTAGCAGACGTTATGTGTCTGTGTCAGTGTTGTGTCCCTTGTTTCACAGATTTGTGATTAATCAGAAGAGCAGCATGTGCACTGGTGCAGTTTACTGGTGGTTTACAAAAGAGAATTAATAAGGACAAATTGAGCATGAACATAGCAACAGCCCCCTACTGACAAATTCCTATCTTGTTGCAGACGTTCAAATGTGCTTCCAATGGGATTTGACTTGGATTTGGGCACTGTCTGATTATTCCCTGTGTAGGGATTAGGGCAGTAATCCCTCCCAATCCCAGTTGCCAGTCCTCTGAGACAAATGATTGTGATTGGTGTGAGTAGCCTGTAGTCTGAGTGTCTGGATGGCAGTGTGGGGAATTCCACCAGCCGACTGGCATAGCTGGAGGTCACGCTCTGTTTGGATTAGGAAGACACAGTCTCAGCTCTGTCAGGCCAGAGATTCTTGCATCTGTCCTTACACAGGCGAGTAAACTGGTTAGGAGACCCGTGCTTGACTGCTGGTAGGGGAGTATTAACTGCAGTAAAGAGAAGTGGAGTTTATCCGGAAGGCAGCGCGCTAATGGGAGTGTGCTCTTTGCTGTATAGAGTGCGTCTGCACTATTGATCTTGCTTTACAGAGCTGTTGAGCTGTGTGAAGTGGTCCTGACAGCACCCGACCGCCCTCACTGTCAACCTCCTGGCCCCTCCTCAACAGGGACCCTGCTCTTTCTCTCTCTTTCCTTTCTGGGCGTGTGAAAGAGGGCCATTGTTAGAGGCACACTCCTGCCCTCTGGCCGCCCACCACCGTTCCGGTTCCCCCTGCTCTTCTTGCTCTCTGCTGCCATTAGAGTCACACCAGATGCAGAGTCAACACCGTGCTGGCTGTCATCATTCGCCCTCGTGGGTCAGAGGGGAGTGGAGAGTAGCTGCCACCTCTGTGCTGGGCCGTCGCCGGCAGCTTCCCCCGCGTAGCACCCACGTCTGCCCTCCACATCCCTAGAGGAGATTGAGAGTCTGTGGGACCCTGACCAGTCGAGCATGGAGGCTGAAGGAAACAGAGGAGGTTTTGGAGGGGATCTGATTACACACAAGGCTAAAAGACAGGAGCGGAAGCATCAGGAGCTGCTGGCTTTGGCTTTGGGAGTCAAGCTGGGAAGCAAGGGAACTCTTCTGTGGAAGCCTATTAAACTGTTGGCCTCCTGTCCACAGATCTCCTCACCTCTGGTGCGGCGGAGTGCTTTGAAAGACACGCCAGAGAAACAGTGCTCCTATGAGAAGCTCCACAACTTCAAGGTGAGCGGCTGTCATTTTTTTCTTTCTCCCTAATATACTATATATCAGCAAGTTCCCATTATCTGTCTTTTTTTTTTTTTGCATTGGTTAAGCCGCCCTGTAAAGAATGTATGAGGGAAGTATCTGTGCCTGCCTCAGATGTCCCACCATAGACCACAGTATGTGCTGTTGTTTTGATGAGAACACATGCAGCTGACACCCATATGCACTGAGGGGAAACAACCCATTAACTGCAGACCGCATCGATTAGTTTTGATTTCAAAGCTTTTAGCTGCATTTTTCTCAGGCTTCTGATGTTGTCAAATTGCTTTAGTATATAGAATGTAGGGCGTATATGTAGGATTTACAAAGAGAAAATGGTTCTTTAAACAAAGGAGAATTTGGGGATTCTTTGCCTTTGGGTGCCTCAACATTCTTGCAATTGTATCTTGGGTCTCAGTTAACAGGCAGGCTATAATGGCCCCCAGCTTTTTTACCCCTTTGATAATGAACAAAAAAAAAACCTTCCACTCACCACCTGCCATATGCCCCCTTCACTCATCAGTCCACTACTTCCTATTCAAAGTACCAACAAAGGTGTGTGTGCTTGTACTTTGTTAGGACCAGTTGGACTATTAGACTTTATGAGTGAGGGCATTCCCTCACAACATTTAAGAGCTGTTTAAGAGTTAAGGCTTAGTTTTAGGGTCAGGATTAGAATTAGGTTTCGGTTGAGGTTAGGCAAGACCAGTAGTTGTGATGGTCAAGGTTAGCACAAGGGTCTGCGAGTGTCTGCCCCATTTGCCATCTTATCTGTGTTTGTAGGATGCACAGTGGGTGTACATCTGTTATTTTGACTCACAGACTTGTCTGTACGTATTCGATTAACCAGGAGCAGATGCCAGAAACTTTGTGGTAAATCCTTTAATCTGCCTTGTGTATACAAATGCTCTCATTTGGCCCGGGGTCCCATCCACTGTAGCATGGGATTAAGGCATAATCTATCCAGTACATCGGGAAGGGAGATTCTCCGGTTTAGGTTGGACATGGCCCTGACTTGTATTACATGAGTGTATCTGTGTGACCACATGTTGTCTCTAACTCCAGGTGCACACCTTTCGAGGGCCACACTGGTGCGAGTACTGTGCCAACTTCATGTGGGGCCTCATCGCACAGGGTGTCCGCTGCTCAGGTAACTGCACACTCGAACGTCACAGTTGCACGTCCAATTGCATAAGATGTGATTGATCCGTGACTAACACTGTCCTGACACACTGAATTGTCCCTCTGGAAATGTTTTCTTCCATTCAAGTCGGTGGATGTGATAAACAAGTTTAGTGCCTCATTCAAGACAATTGTATATAAGTACACAGCGGTCATCGCTGTCGCACTGTTATGAAACCCTGTTTCATAACATTTTACTTAAGTACAAATAAAAGTACTGGTCTAAAAATGTACTAAATTTAAAATAAAAAAGTAGCTTGTAGCTAAAAAGTTTCTTAGTTGCTTTTTTAACAAGGTTGGGGTTCTTTCTTGTGTCGTGCAAAAAGGACAAGGGGACACAAATCTCACCTGAATTGTTTTTAATGAAAGGCAAACCTTTACAAATTTAAAGTGCTGACAAAATAAGATGTGTAAACACATAATGTATTAGTCAAAATGGGTCAAAGGTCACAAATGCTTTAACTTTCTCACTCACTCGGGGGGCCTTAATTAGTCCTGTCCTCATTATTCCCTGCCAATTATTTTAATTCAGTAATGGATGTGATTTAAAATGTAGGAAAGTACAGTACTTCCAAAAAACACATACTTAATTAAAAGTTATTATTAATTAAAAAAATTATTTTAAAAAGTACAAGTACACAAAAAGCCTTCTCGATTACAGTAAGGCAAGTAAATGTAATTCACTACTTTCCACAACATGAAAGACAATTCTGAGTTTATACTTTTCTCATTCCCTTGTGGGTCATACGTGTGATTATTTATAAGTTATCGATTACATATTATAGTTCACCGACGAGGTTTCCATGGTCACAAGATTCATTCAGTGCACAGACACAGTCCTGAAACTGATGTGCCCATTGCTGGTCTCAGTTTCTTTCTCTCTCTCACAGAGTGTTTGTTGTTGAGGCATTAGCCATGCTGATAAGCCCGAGGCAAACACTGGTATCATCAGACACCTCATGTGCTATGGAAAACAGGAAAGACTTCTTTGTCCTCTTGCATTCTCTATCTCCTGCTACACTCTCGTCTGCGAGCGCGACCGAGTGAGAGCGAGGACCTCAGTCAGCAGACCGAGAGTAAAAATAACTCTGTGATGAACCGTTTCAATCAGACTCCTCAGCCCGACGCGCTTTGCTCAGTGAAATCCTTCAATGCACACGCGCTGATCTCGCCAGCTGCCCAGAACGCTGCATGTAACTACAGCAACAACCTCCACTCAGGCTGCCATGATTGCTGTTATCTACCTTTTGGCGCAGTGCACCGACACAGCTTAGCAGTGGCTGTGCTGTCTGACAGAGCAGTTTATCACTGACTCTGGAAAAGCCAGTCAAGCTGCTGTCTTAAAGCCCTTGTGATGGTTGTGTTATCATCAGACTGAGGCTAATCTCTCCCTCTCTCTCTCTCTCTGTCTGCTTATCTCACTCTTGCTGAGCTAGACTGCGGACTGAACGTACATAAACAGTGCTCCAAACTGGTGCCAAGCGACTGCCAGCCGGACCTGCGCAGGATAAAGAAAGTGTTCAGCTGTGACCTCACCACACTTGTCAAAGCTCACAACACAACACGACCCATGGTGGTGGACATGTGCATTCAGGAGATAGAGCTGAGAGGTATAATGCATCTAATCACTCATCATATGGAACTCCATAACCTTAACATGCAACTGCTTCTTTGCCGTCATTAACAGACTTACGTTTTATCAATGAGACAAAACATTATCAATTTTATGTCTCAGGTATGAAGTCCGAAGGCCTCTACCGAGTGTCTGGCTTCTCAGAGCACATCGAGGACGTGAGACTTGCCTTCGACAGAGGTTTGTACACGTCACATTTCTTTGCCTCGGGATCCGGGTCTCTGAGGGTTTATTTCCCAGGTCCATAGTCTTAAATGAGGACCTTGTTTCAGCCACAGTGCGGCATGAAAAATAGCTATTTGAGATTGTATGTGTATTCAATCACATCCAGCTCTTAGGAAAAACCGAAATGTATGTATAACTTAATGATTTATTTCTCATGAACAGATGGCGAGAAGGCGGACATCAGTGCCACCGCGTACGCAGACATCAACATCATTGCTGGTGCTTTGAAGTTGTACTTAAGGGACCTTCCCATCCCAGTCATCACATTCGACTCGTACTCCAAATTTATTCAAGCTGCAAGTAAGAGTTCCTCTCTCGGCAACTCCATCCCCTCGGAGCACTGCTCATCCATGCTCTGATACTAATCGTGTTATCTTGTGATGTAGAAATTCCAAGTGTAGATTCCAGACTGGAGGCTATCCATGAGATTTTGTTGCAGCTACCACCAGCACACTATGAGACCCTGCGATACTTGATGGCTCACCTTAAGAGGTACGTTTGTCCTCATGTCTTTAAAATCCAATGGAAATTATTTGATCCAGTTATTATCCACTGTGCCACAGATGTACAGTTTTGTCTAAGAGCTTTTTTTTTTTTTAAAAAACCACATAAACTTCACACTGTTGTACTGGATGATGTGCTCTGTCATGACTGTGAAACCCGAGTGTATTGGAGTCAGTACCATCCTGGATATGTTTATGTTTGAAATCTGGTTTTAAACATTTGTCATGTGTGTTAAATACAGCAGAAAGAGTGTGTCCAAGTGTATAAGACAGACTTAAGGATATTCTTCTATTAATATATCTAAAAAATGGCAAGAGTGATGTATTTACATTAGCCAACACTTTTCCACAGAAATCCATGTCTATTCAAGGTTAATGGACCGTTTCATTTTGGTTGCCTTTGATTGACGTCATCCACTGAACTGTCTCTGCTATCACTTCTGGGGTAAAACCCTATGAAAGGAAATATTCAGTATAACTAGTTAGTCAGTGTGTAGCCTTCTGTCAAATTTGATTGTGTATTTTGTCACTAATGGATCACGACTACTCATTGTCGCCTGCTGTGCGCTCTGACAATGAAGCTCTCCTCATAACACAGAGGGGAACCAAGCGAGACAGCGAGACAAAAATTCCCATGATCCCACACTGCTTGTCAATGTTTATTTCATTGAGAAATGACATACAGTGTATTCAATTCCTTAAATCACCACAAGACCTGAAAAAGGAAAAGGTCATGCATTCTCTTATCTTTTTATATTTTACAGGGTGACGATGTTGGAAAAGGACAATTTAATGAGCGCGGAGAACCTGGGGATCGTCTTTGGTCCAACGCTCATGCAGCCACCGGAGCAGAACGCTCTGACAACCCTGAACGACATGAGGCAACAGAAACTAGTCGTGCAGCTTATGATAGAGCATGAAGATGTCTTATTCTGAGGACCGGGGACGTGCAGTGGCAAGCAACAGAAACGAAGGACAATTATTTATTCTGTCAAAAGAGGAAATTCAAGCCGCCTAAATTCTAATGAAGTTTCAAATTAGTTTATAATCGGACTGAACTTGAGATGCTTCTTTTTCCGCATGACTGTTTTAGTTGAAGTGGGTCTAGTGTCGATTGTCTTGTTACTGTAAGTTTTGGGTTTCCAATCATTTTTCTATGAGCGGGTGATCAAGTGTCTTCAGTGCTGTTCTCGGTTGCTACCTGGTGTAGACTCATTCATGACAGCACTGTGTGAAATCTTTCCAGGGCAGATGTCAGTCAGTGATGACCTGGTGCTTTGTAAACCAAGTATCACTCTCACATTAGCATCCACGCTTACGTTCCCACACAATGACGCGTGTGCATATTTCGATTTTTGTGGGAGCGCTGGTCTAAAACTTAATTCGAAACAGCGTGGATCCTTTCATTGTACATAACAAAAACTCTGATCATGTAATGATCAATATTTTAACTCATAAAAAAAAAAAGATAGATGAGACAACTCATGAAGCACTTTTTTGCAACAAGTGTAAAGATTTATTTTGTAAAGATGTTTATTTTTGTCTTTTACTCTGCATCATGTTCTGTCACAATAATATATAACGTTGAGAATGATGTTTGTTGAATTGATGTCTAAATACAAAACTGTTCACAAGAGAAAAGAAGAATGGTGCTTTGTGTGTCTGTTATTTTCATTTTCATTTGGGATAGTTATAAAGTAACAAGAGCATCTTCATTTTGTAGGTGACTGCAATTAAAAATGCTATTTATCAAATTATTTTGTAAATCACTTGGAAAAAAGCAGTTTAAAATAATGTGACATGCCCTCAGAAATGTTAACATGCTCTCACCACGGTGTGCAGTGAAGTGGTTCAGCCAAAAGAAAGGCCCAGCCCTTTGCTAGTGCTGACTGGTTGTAGCCTGCAGCAGTAAATCACAGGTATGTGGTTAACTTGTGTGTATTTTAATCTTGCGACAGCTATTGTCATATCCTTGCTTAGTCGTACGTCTTATTGAACCTTCCCACTCATCTACTTTTAACCTGTTAGTGCATGCGAGTATTTGCTCAGTCATGGTGTTGCATCTTCCTGATAACATTAGTAATATGTGTGAGTTTGAATCAAAATTAGCAGGAAAAGACTGAGTAAATCAAGTGTGTGACTAAAATGTTAACCCATGTCCTGCTTGTTCTATAGCTTGTAGTCACACTGTTGTGCGTTCTTAAACAAACGTCATGATCTCGAGAATAACTAATCATTCCATTTGGTCCCTTTTCCTCAGAGAAAATAAATATCAGGTCCATTATCTGGACTCAGAACAGATGTTTGAAGATGCTTGAGTGTAATTTGATAGAACTATGACAGTGACAAAGGTCTTATGTCCCAGATGTGTATCTTAAACAAGCACCAACAACAAACAGCATATGTTGTTTTTTGTGTTTGTGAACTCCACCATCATTGCTGAGATTCTAAACAGCAAAGTGTACATTTAGTAATAAGAAGCCCAGTACTAACACATGCTTATATTCTAGTCAGCCATAAACACTTTAGCTTTAAGACAAAGGCCACTGTGTATCGTGGCTGCTAAAACTAAAGAACAACAGCGCCCACTAGTGACTAGTGGAGAGAGGTACAGAAAAAACAATCACAACACCTGAGTGCTGAAAGTAAACAGACGTTCAATTATCAGCACATTTACTGATAAATTTAGTATCAAGTGAGGTTTATTTAAAAAAAACTGGTCAAACTGTGTCGTAAAAACCTATGTGGTGACATTATCAGTGCATACGCAATGAAAATAAATATATCATGGAGGTTGTCAAATGACAAAATACTGCAGCTGATACTATCAAAGTAAAAAAGGGACAATACTGCTAAGTGTAAAAAAAATAAGCCCTTTAAAAAAAAGGCCCATCAACTTATTCACAGTTCCTCATCAAATGTGACTCTTTTGTGAGAAGAAAGTCATAAAACAAGCACAGTGTTAGTATTTCAAGGTATAACTCTTCTTAGTTCTTTAGAGTTCGTCATGTTGGTAGGTGAATTCCCTCGCAGATATGAAACCGTCTTTATCCTCATCCTCATTTTTGAAGATGTCCTCAACCATCACTTCATGGTGTGTGTCATTCGGCGAGTATCCATGTTTCTCAAATTCCTTCTTAAGGTACGCTTTCACCTGAGGTACGAACAGAAACACACGTGAGCTCCACTGACGGCAATGAAGAATATGAATAATTCAAAAACTCAGAATAGAAGTAGGGTAGGGGACTTTCGTACCTCAGTTCTAGAAAGCTTCCAGTCATCATTGAGATCCATCTCCCGAAAAGACTCGTGTGACCTGGGACCATTTCGGATCTCCATGAGCTCAATGTCAAAAATCAGAGTACTGCCTGGAGGGATCTTACCTGTCATTGATCAAAAACATACATGTAAAATACAACCTACAGCTTTTAGAATCAAAAAAAAAGTTAGTGTTAACTTACCTTTTCCTTCCTTGCCATATGCCAGAGATGGTGGGATGGTCAGCTTCCTGCGCTCTCCTGTACACATGTTCTGCAGACCTTTGTCCCAGCCTTTGATTACCTCTCGGAGCCCAAGAGTGAACCATACTGCGTTTCCATCCCCTTCTTTCCGGCTGCCAAGAGTCAAAAAGGATATTAAAGTCCAGTATTCACAGAATTAATAATCGCAAAGACAGAGAAAGCACACTATGTTGCACTGATTTACACATAGTTGCTAGGAGAGGTCACCCACTGGTTAATACTAAGGCAAATAACAGACTGCAGCATGACACAGTGTATGTATTGTCCTACTGTATATTTCCACAGCTCAACCCTAAAAAATTACTTTTTCTGCATAAGAACTTGAGTGTGGCTGATATATATATATATATATATATATATATATATATATATATATATATATATATATATATATATATATATATATATGCAGCATTGTTAGATAGATAGATAGATAGATAGATAGAAACTAAATAGAAACTAAATAAAAACATGAGAATACAAATGTGGAATAAGTAATAAAATATTTGAATACAACAGAACTATTCAGTCAACATTTGTGAATATGTACAAAGTGCAAGTTACCGTTGAAAGACAGTGGTTACCTGGAATGAAACATGGTGCCATCACTTTCCACGAATCCCTCGTAATGAACAAGAAGCATATCTCCATATTTTGACTTGCGGTAACACATTAAAGGTTTATGTAAAACTTCTAATTTCACCTCTGGCTCAGGCAGTTTCCCCCCAGTGACAAACACTAACAATGAGGGCAATATCGTGAAAATAGAGAAAGACTTCATTGTCAGGGAAAGTAACTCTCTCAAATATGACAAAAATCTAATTGTAGCTTTTCTATAAAATACGCCTAAAATAAATACATGGCAAGAATGCCAAATACGTGGCAGCCAACTTTAAAAACGAACACAGCCACTACTTGACTGTCGACCCGCCTCCTCTCCTTACGATTGGACAAATGTATTCCGAATCGTTTTCCAGTATTTGTATGCCCGCATTTGATTCGTCATGTTTACACGTCAATCACTCTCAACCACACCCACACGGATTGAAAGCGTCTGACGTACGTGGGAGGAACAACGTTAGCGTCTGTCGCGATCGTTCAGAGCTCAATTCCAGAAAAAGTTTACGCAGTTTTATCGACGTAGCTGAGATGTAAAGCCGTGGTCGCTACTCCGTAAACCACACAGGGCCCCGATGGAGTCGCAGAGATCAGCTGTGCGTCACATCTTGTCACGATAAACAAGTAATGAGCGGCGAAATCACACAATTAAACAATGGAAGGAATCCTATATAAGTGGACCAATTACATAAGTGGTAAGTTACATCCGCGCTCTGCGTGGTTTCTGTTATAGTGCAGGTTTTAAGGCTGCTAGCTAGCATGACAGCGTCGCAGCCAACGGGATTTCAGTGTAAAGTGGTGTTAGCCAGCGTCGGCTTTCATGTGCAACACTTTCAACTAACCAGTATCTGTTTCTGTACCTCACTGAAATAGTCAGCAGTTAAACAGCAGTGTGAATTTAACCTTATTCAAGAAGCATTAACAGGTAGTGCTAGCCAACGCAGGAGCATCCACCATCTGTCATTATAATCAGATTTACCAACCGATTAGTTGTTGCAGCCAGCCCCGTGGAAGAGCTAAACTATGTACAAGTTCACGGAGCTTCATATTAATGCTTTGGCAAAGTGAGTCTTGGAAACCTAAATAATAGATTTCAAATGTGATGGAGCGTTATCACTTCTCTTAGGTCATCTTCACTGTATTCATGGATAATATAAAAGTGCCTGAATTACACTCACTGAAGCCTTTAACTGTATATATATAAGGATAAACCCTGTGTCAGATGAGCTAAATAACATCTTAAACTGTGATCTCTACTAAATAGATTTCAAATGTGATGGAGCGTTATCACTTGTAAGAAACTATTAGGTCATCTTCACTGTATTCATGGATAATATAAAAGTGCCTGAATTACACTGAATTCACTGAAGCCTTTAACTGTATATATAAGGATAAACCCTGTGTCAGATGAGCTAAATAAAATCTTAAACTGTGATCTCTACTAAAAACCAACAAAGCTTCAGCTTTGGCCTGACATTTGAAATGCATTCTTTGTGTGTGGTTTTTCAGGTTGGCAACCTCGTTGGTTTGTGCTTGATGGAGGAACTTTGTCATATTATGACTCACAAGAGGATGCCTGGAAAGGTTGCAAAGGCAGCATTAAAATTTCAGTTTGTGAAATCCAAGGTTTGGATATGGCTCATTTGAAACTATGTCAATGAGGCAATGTGTAAATCACTTCCATTATTTATACAAGCATGTATCTTCTGTTTCCTGCTGTTTTTCAGTTCATTCCTCTGACTCGACACGTGTCGACTTGACCATACCAGGAGAGCAGTACTTTTACCTCCGAGCCATCAATGCGGCAGAAAGGCAAAAGTGGCTGGTGGCGTTGGGAACGGCCAAAGCTTGCCTTACTGACAACCGAACAAAGAGAGAAAAAGGTTTTAATGCCGGGTGCACCTGTATAGCTAGAAGTTACTGTAATGTAAATGTATTGTAGTTTTTCCTAAATGTTGGTTTGTTTACCGTCACTCTTCTAGAGCTCCAAGAGAACACAGAGGCACTGAAAACTAAGATGTCAGAGCTCAGGTTGTATTGTGACCTTCTTCTGCAACAAGTAAACAAGATCAAGGACAATGATGAGCGAGGAGTCACAGAGGAGGTAAGGTTCAGTTTTGGATGAGCCGATGAAATAAGAGAAGCTGTTGTTTGTGTGAAACCTCAGTCCCGTGTGCAAGTAGCAAGACATCAGATTGCTTTGTGCTTATGCTTACACATATATCAGACAGACACACAAATATTTTAACTTTTATAGATTAAATTACATTTTATTATTAACAGATAATATACATACCAATACCCATTAGGTTATTGGATAGGCAATGTCAGTTAATGTGTATATTGGTGTGTTCTTTTCAGGTTGGCATAGACAATGGAAACATGGTGAAGTCAACATGCACCACTTTCCTCAAGACTCTAGAAGAATGCATGCTCATAGCTAATCGTACTTTTAGTACAGATATGGCAACGCAGAGTCCACCAGGATCTCCTCCAGTTGCAGCTATCAAACCCCAAAAGGTATTTCTTACTCACTAACTCTGTGTCCACTTAGTGATGACAGTCTAGTTTAACCAGTCTTGCTTCGTGACTGTTCTAAACAAAACATAATCCTTTAATGGGTTTTTCCCCCCAACAGATAAAACCTGTGAACCATTTAAATCACAACCTCGGAGAGAAGTAGGTTGCTTTTCTGTTAGTATGCATTTATTTGGACATGAATTTCCACTTCTTTACAGGACAAACATTGTGTTATTAATCTGCTCTTGTCATTTGGGTTGCATGTCCGTGCCTCAAGTCGCAATTTACTAATGGGTTATAACACAAAGTAAAAAGTGCCTTTTATATTCATTTCAGATGGAAAGATTCAATCTCAGGAGAAGGGATTGCACAAGACAACCAGAGTCTCGACTCTGGAGCAGAGGGACCAGATGAACCAGGTCGACCTGAACGTCCTCTCACCCCGTCAGGTAAGTGATGTGTACATTATTTGTGAGTACACTGATGTGGACAAAAGTTACGTTATTGCATTTTCTTCAGCACTTAAAAAAACATTTTGCACATAGATGGAAAAGAAAACTCTTTTTTTTTCATTTCTTTTCAAATATATGATTAT
Source organism: Solea solea (assembly GCF_958295425.1). NCBI lineage: Eukaryota > Metazoa > Chordata > Actinopteri > Pleuronectiformes > Soleidae > Solea > Solea solea. Next base: position 10,371,067 of record NC_081146.1, read on the forward strand.
TGGGATGTGTGTAATACATATAGTATCTCACTGGGAGAACAAAAAAACTTTTAAAGACACCCCTCCCTTTTGCCCTGTGTCAGCTGGGATTGGCTCCAGCTCCCCTGTGACCCTCAAGAGGATAAAGCAGTTGAAAATGAAATAATAAAAAAAACAAAAACACATGCTTTTTTTTAGACAGTTGCTTTAGATTCCAATCTGAATAAAACCAGATTGTCAGACATGGTTGAAGTTGTGAGTTGTTTCTCTTGAAATGTAATTTCAGGTATCGGTTTCCAGTCTGTCTAGTTTCCACAGCTAATGATTTCTTTGGGTCCGTATGGATTTTTTGGTTTGCGTACGAGTCACTAACTGCCATGCTGACCTGATAATCAAGTGGTTTTATTACACACGATTCAGACATGATGTAGTTGGTTTTATTTAAGATTTCCAGTTCTCCTTCATTCTGCTTCAAACATTTGTTAGACAGTCTGTGTTTTGATGGTAACATTAACAAGTAGAGTAGTAGGTGGGATGTCTTGGCTGCTTTTGCAAGCGTTTCCAGAATCCTACCACACCAGCTTTCTTTGTTTTTTTTCAACTTCTTGAGCTTATTGAGAAACAAAAAAATGTAAACTCAAGCTTTAATTGAAGCTATTAATCTCTTTTTAAAGGGGCACAATCCCAAAACCAAGGCAGATACAGTTGTATCTCATCATATGCAGGCTGAGAATGGGCTGGTGTTGCTAATGGGCAGTTTCTGCTTGCTCTGTTGCTCTCACACATGCTAAATCACAGCTGGGTGTAGTCACACGGGAAACCCACCGCACAACAGACCACACCTTACCGGGATGATGGAACCTTTTCCAGCATTAATACAGCAATACTTACCACTGTTAATTAATTTATTTTAAGTGGCACTTTACATTTACACACAGGAACATCGTTTCACTGACACTTGATCAAAGGTGAGCGTGAGGTTTGTGTGAGTGCATCCTGCTTGTGTTGAAAGAATAATGACGTGTCTGTGTAAGTGCTGCATTCACACTTGGCCACAGCTCGACTGAAACCAAATGATGTTTGTTTCTAACCCCGTTTGTTTGGCAACAATTAATTTGTATGCGTTTGTCTGTTCACTGTATCAAACAGACACTGAAGCAAGCAAAGTCAACAGCTCGGTCCATGCAGAGCGAGTTAATCCTACTCTAAACACTACCCAGAATGCCTCTGAGGATGAACACTATGACCAACTGGCAGTGGGGACTAAAGCTGCCGATCAGAACACGACCAAACCAGAGTGTAATCACAAAGAGGACCAAAGTCAAGAGCACGAAAACAACAACAACAACAACGGCGACGACGAGGACACGAGCACCGTCCAGCCACTGCTGCCACAACAGGCCACCACAGACCAAGACGAGCCTCAAAATGACGACGAGGCGTTCAGGGATTCACTAGAGCCTGAAGACACAGAGCAGGTGGAAACTTTCTTCAGCACAATGGGTCACAGGTATGAAAATGCTACTCAGGAAAGTCACATCCTTTAGGACACTCAAGTTACTGTATGACCAGCTGTGATTTTTCACTATAACAGTATTCTGACAAACCAATTTAAGCTATATGTAGTATTTTTGTCAGCGAGGCACTGCAAAGTTTGTGTAAATGCGATCGATTGTTTTAACATGTTGCACAGATTTCCTTAATATTCAGTGATGTGTGCATTTTAACTAAAACCTTTAAGATGTCTTGATAAGTGTTTTATATTAGTGTGCTCTGTCTTGATCACATGACACAGAGAGGCCCTCGTCTGATAATTGGGTTTGTATTGTTATTTTGTTAACATCTCACGCTGTACTTCAAACATATTTCACCTTCTTCTTTTTCAAGATATTTGAAGAGTGTTAGTCGACCAACTCGCTAATGTGAAGCATTCTGTAACATATTCTTAGGAATTCTCATCAAGTATTCAAATACCAGTCAGACAGTGTTAGACGATGATAACATTAGCAAAGAACAACTCTGTGAGGATGTAGAGGAGGTAGCAGAGAAGTCTCAGGTATTGTCAGGTGCAGGATTGCATGACACTGTGTGAATTGTTCCTCTGGCTTGTACCTTTTTCTGTTTTCTGTTGGATTTGATCAAATAAAAGCAGAAATGGCGTGTTTACCTCTAATATATTCTTCTGTTTGAATCTGTTCTACCTTTTTTTTTTTTTTTTAGATTTAGTGATATAAGACTGGACGACGACAATGGTATCCCTACACAAGAGTTTTTGGACTCATGCTATGCAATAGTGCCTGTATTAGGTAGGCCACTCACTTTCAGTCTCTCCTCATCTCAAGCTGCATCATTTCCTCTTTCTCATGATGCTCATTTATATCTGTGGTTATTTCTCCTTCTATAATCCTGGTCGGGGGAAATCCTTTCTCATCTTTTTTCATGCATGTCATTCAAATCATCATTTTTCGTTTCCTATCATGCCCTCTCTTTTCTTTCACTCTTTCACTTTTTGATTATATATATCTATTGCATGTGACGAGGCCTGTAATGATGATAAGCTCATTTGCATTCACGGTGTCTTCATTTAACACACAGGTGAAGGTGGTTACGGTCGTGCTAACTAAAAAACTGCAGGACATTTGTGTTTTACTTAGAAACGGGGAATGGGCTTTTCGGGCAAAAATGCTGTTTAAATATTCTGTGTTTGAATATTGTAAACTCTGGCACATGAGAGGTAGGCAAAGTAATGCAGGGTTCACAATGTGTTGCGCTAACGAGATGCATTCAAAGGCCCACGTCTAAGATGCGTTAAAGGAACCTCATTAACACATGTTAATACACTGTAATTGATAAAAAACATTTTTCAGTGCTGTATCTTTTTAATATGTTCACGAATACTCATAATACTTATAAATAAAAATTTAGAATCAAGAGAATAATGGAATATTCATGCTTATCCCTAGAAACAACAGATCTGCCCGTGTCCATCGGTACCTTTTTAGATGTGGCTCAGTGTGTAGGAGGAGAGGTCACGGTAGAGTGGTCAGTCATTGAGAATCTTCTGGTAGTCTGACTGAATATTCCTGATAACCATAATAAAAAAAAAAAATCTCCACAGGTCTTTCAAAGACTTTATAATTGTCCATACTATGTTTAAATACGTCTCCGAATTACTGATAATGACGGTGGAGTTATATTTAAATCTATATGATCTTCAAAAGTGTAAGCGACTTCAAATCTTGACACAAAATCCACATTGGAGTGATATTTGCATGATGTCTTATACTCGCATTCACACTTTTCTGATGCTGCGAGTGTATCAGTAATGTAAAGATATGAAGTCTTGCGGTGCGCTACATGTCCTCATTCATTTCCCACGTAAAAAAACCACAGACTTTAGTGGCAACAAAGAAATGATCTTAGACTCTCTCTTCTCAGACAAACTGGGGTCCACAGTCTTTGCGCCAGTAAAAATGGATTTTGTTGGAAATATTAAGGTAAGTGCATGTTTTTTTTTTATATGTAGAAAAATATTGTCCTGAACACTTGACAAAAGTCATTTAGCTTTCAATAGAATACTGTGCAGCTGCCTTTGGTTTATCTTAATATATAACATATGAGATCATTCTTAAATGTTCATTTTTTAAAATGAATTTTTCAATGAGTGCAAGATCTCTTCATCTCTTTATCACTTTATCACCTTGTCTCATAAAACGCTGTAGAAGATTAAGCAGAAGCTGATGTCAGACCCCGACAGCTTTCCCACGCTACAGTCCATCGTGCTGCACGAAGTCCACAAAAATGTCGCCCAGGTGCGAAACTCGGCCACCGAGGCTCTGCTGTGGCTCGGACGAGGCCTGAAGTTCCTCAAAGAGTTCCTGTCGGAGGTCAACGCAGGAGAACAAGACATCCAGGCAGCGCTGAGTGAGCCAAGACCTAACACACACACACACACACACACGATGTTCATGCATGTTTAATGTCAAGTTTCCCCTTCGTCATCCTGCTCTTCTTTCACCCAGATAACGCCTATGGAAAGACTCTTCGACAGTACCATGGATGGGTTGTGCGAGGAGTATTTGCAGTAGGTCTCCCTCTCGTAAACCCTTTGTTTTCTCGAGGATGGAACAATTTGGGGGAAAATATGTCACTGACACATATTGCCATTGAGCTTTTAAGTCAAGCCTCACTTAAATATTGTCTGTGTAATAGATTTAAACAAATGATTCATTAAACATGACTTGTTCCCATTGTGTATGAGTGCCATTAACATAGAAAATAGAACATCCAACAGAAGAAAACTTGCATTAAGGCCTTTACGATTTACTATTCAGGGCCTGACAACTCACACAGGGGTACAATGTTATGAAATAAGAGAACTATGTCAAAGTGGTACAAAGACGAAACTAAGTTGCACCAAATTCCACGAAACTTGGTGGAAACATGTCACAGCCCAAGAAGAACAAAAAAGTATTTTGGGACCATCAACTCAACTTAACAGGAAGTTGGCCATTTTGAATTTAGTGTCCATCCCTGAGCACACGTTAATGGCAACAACTTAAAAATGCGTCAATTCGTACAAGACGCACTAAATTCACCACATATGCCCTGAGACTTTGCCTTACATTGACCGATTGTGTGATTAATTGTTCCACCCTAGTTTTATTCCATATTGCCTTTACTGTTAATGTGTCATTGTCTGGTGTTCAGTGAGACTGTAGCTTCATTGTTTTGACTTGTCTCTCCTCCCCCCGCTCCTCAGTTGGCCCTGAGAGCTGCCCCGTCTTATCAAAGTTTCACCGCTGCCTTAGTGACGAGAGAGGGCGACGAGCTGCAGAGCGGTTTCATCAGCAGCGTGCACCGGGACCTGGGTGTGTACCTACCTGCCATGGGGAAGCAGCTGGCCCTCCTGGATGCCCTGTACGAGGACTATAACCTGGATTCGGACGAGGTGGTGTGAAAATCGGACTACAGTGATAATCGGAGTTCAAGGGAAGTTACGGAACCTGACGGCAGGAGCAGAGTCGTGTCTCATCTGCTGAAGGAAGGTGCCGGATGCAAAACAACGTGAGCTTGTCCCGTGTCAGTGTGAGATGTTTCCAGTGGGACAGTGGAGCAGCTCGGTGTGAAGAAGGTATTGATGTTTGTATCAGCCCATAAGGGGCAGGGCAAACGTTAGCAACTAAGACTTTATTGTGCGACTTTGTGTAGATTCCAGGTCTTGGTCAAAAGACCGTTGATGGTGTCAGGGTCTGAATCCCTGTTATGCAGACTCTATGTTTGGGCTTTGTATGTACTGTATGGATTTGAAGGTACATAACCACAAGGTATTTCAGCTCCACTCTCCTAAAAGCTCGTTTTTTGATTCACTTTGAACTGAGGAGAACGCAAAGGAAGTGTTTTTAACCAAGGTTTTTCACTTTGTTGTTGATTGCAAGAATAACGTCACGTCATTAACCCAAAGTACTAACATCATGTCAGATTCTTATAATGCCTTAAGTATGTGATGGGCTCACATACTGGGCTGACTTTTAATTAGTATTAGTTCATTATTTTTCCTGCACTGACATTCACCCCCCCCTCTTTCCCCACAATTGTATTGTAAATTGTGAAGTTTGACAGCGTATTTATTTGCTCTACTTCGTCGATGAGCTGACGTCACATGGGACCAAAAATGGAAAACGCACACGTGAATGGCTTTTGCCTCCTCTGCCTACAGTACGACAACACAGACGGATGAAATACTGTCATTCTGAAATAATAAAGGACTGACAGCGGCTGAATATTTATGTGGACATCCTCTACAAAAAGACATATGTGTTTTCTTTTAAGTTATAACGTTCACAGTGATGTCATAGTTTCAGTCTGACATTTGTGTAAATGTATGGACATTTGTATCCATAGAGCCTGTTAATTGTTAGCATGCTTTTATTTATTGAGAGGTGCCAATAGAAGGAGAATACAAGCCATGGTCTGGAAGTAAATTGACAGCCATTAAGGGGATCGTTTGCTAAAATACATTTATGCTTATTGTGAGGTGCCCCCCCCCATTCTCTTGTTCTGCATTTACGTCAGTGTTCTTACCAGCTGTATTCTTTCATTTATGTCTATTCAGCAATGAAAACACTTAGTGGCCAGTGTAAAGTGCGACTCTTGGTCCGCTGAGCTCGTAGAACAAAGTAGGAACATCCTCACAGGGAGTGCAACAGCAGGTTTACATCACAAATGTGCAATAGGCCAATTTCCTCTTATACAAACGTTTCCAAACCTGGAAATTTGCTCTTGTTTTATTAGCGTTTGGTTTTCCTTTTTTTTTTTCTTATCAGTGTGTATAAAATGCCATTTGATTTTTACTTAATAAATAATGAAGTTGTCCTAGTCTTTGTCCAATCCTGCAATTAATAGTCAATAAAATAATTGTATTTTGTCAGGTACATAAAAATGGAAAGTAAAACAGTGTAGGTGGCGCTGAGTTTTAAGCCACTTGTGCAAACCTTGCTGTGTGTACAATTTGTGTTTTGCATGTGCATCTGAAGTGTGTCCTCTGCCAGGACCACAGAACCCTGCATACCAGGAATTCCAGTCTATAGGTCAGGGATTGTCACTTGGCTCAGGCCAACTGCTGGGTCCCTGTCTGCTTCCTGTCTCTGCTGTCTCCTTTGCATTTCGCTGTGTGCCACAGCTGCAACACTACACCAGCTAACCTGCACCAAAATAACCCCTTTGTCGGAAAAAGTGTCTCATTTCACAAACTTGAGAACTTAAAATAGAGCCGGGCTTCCTACAACTTCAACTTGGGTCTTAAAAGTGGAAAAGCCAATTATAAAATGTTGAATAAGTAGCTTTAAAGTCACTTCTTTTACTCAATGAATCAGAGCAGGGTTTCCATGGGTCCTTGAAATCTGTGAAAGTTGGTGAATTTGACTAAAGAAAATCAAGGTCCTTGCAAGTTTTTAAAAAGCGCCCTAAAATAGAGATTGCCCTCCCATCTTAAATTGGCTCAGCACATTCAGTCCTTGAATTTGAGTGAATTGATGCTGGAAAGTCCTTAAAAAGTCCTTGAATTTGATGTCAACTAAGGCATGGGAACTGTGTTTCTGGTAGTTTCTCAGTGAGTATCATGTGGAAGTAAAAAAAGCTTCTTCAGGGAGTGACAGACGGTGTGACAGATGGTGTTGCAGCTTTGTGACACACACACACACACAGAGTCCTGAATATAAGGATTAGGAGGAAACTTTTTGTGAGGGCTTCTTGATGCTTTGTCAGGCACACAGTGACATAAAAACGTCCCCACTCAGGTGAGTCTGCAGAGCTTTCTGAAATCAGTCACTCTATGTCTATGTGCAGGGCCACAACAAAAAAAGAGAATTAATCAGCATTGAGAACTCTGGGTTTCAAACTCCACAAATGTTAAGTGGCATCTGCAGTGACATGTGGTCCAAATCTGATTGTTCTGGTTATGGAATGAATGTGATGGGATAAATACACCACGGTAAACTTTTACTCGGACATCTGAGCAGGCAAATTGTCCTGATGTGATTTGGAGAATGCTTATGTGGTTACATGGTCACATCCAGCCTCAAACAATCTCTGTGGCAACACTGGTCCAAAAGCCTGTATCACTGTTCCTCATCTCCAGACACAGACTCAGCGCTGAGGGGGGCTTCATCCAGACGGAATGGAAAGTTTAAACCTATCACCATGTCTGAGGAAAAATGGCAAGTGTTTCACTGTGGTCTGTTTAGTCTACGGCAGCACTTTGTACCAGAGCTGCTGACAGCATCTGAGCGCTCTGCCCCTGAAGGGAACATCAGCAGCATCTCAATCTCCTGTCTGCTGTCACCGAGTGCTCACATCAGCCAGAAACACAAAAAACCTGACCTAAAAATAAGACAGGAGTGACTCCAATTCACTTTTTATTTTCAGTTCTTTCGGAAAAAAAAAAAAAATGTCCACAACTATACTGTATAAATCAGAACCTTTACGACCTTCCCCCGGTCACAGTGAATAATATATTTCACAAAGTACGTTACAGTACGTTACCACATGCGTGTTATGTTTTCAGCATTGTTGTGCATACACAGTACAGGATACGACGTTCAACACAGATGAACGTCGTGCATCCACACAGTTACATTTCTGTCGTATAAGGCGAGTAACATTTGGCGGGAAGCAACACTGACATTTCTTAAGAACCGCCGATGAGTAACAGTGATTTATATATACAGTAGTTCACGATCATTAGCAGAGTTCTACAAGCATGCCTGACACAACGTAGTAACAGTCTTTATCCTGTGATTGCTTTTTACAGAAGAATTGTCTTTGTGACACCTGACTGCGTGTAAGTGTGTGTGAGAAAATGTCTCCCCTTGGCACTGTGACTGATACAGTAGCTTATGGAAAATGTCAGCTTATATTGGAAAAGGTTATCCTTACTATTTGGTGCCCAGCACACAGCAGACTACATCTACACTGTAAAAGTTTGCCGTTTACACTGTAAGACAGACAGACAGACAGACAGACAGACAGACTGGATAAAGAGGTATCAGAGTAAATACAGTAATGACCGTAAGAGAGTGGAAGTGCAATTCCTCCCCCTTTAAGCAGCTACAGACTCGTCCAGCCTCCCCATGTGCAGTGAGGATATTAAGAACATAAGAGTTTTAAGCCTTCACGTACATCACAACTATCTATCCTTTCTCAGTGAAGCACAGGGAGGCAGCTCGAGCGCACTCGGAGGACTGCAACACTGTCCATCGGTGCCTCAGCGCACAGTCGTTGCCTTTTGGATTATTTAAGCGGAGGACGTCTGAGCACGTGGCTGTGTTGAGCTACGTTGCCCGTTGGTTCCTGAGAAGTTGTTGTTGTTGTTTTTTTTTGAATTTATGAAACCTTGTTCAGACTCTGGATGTCGCAGTCAAGTACAGTAGCATCACATGGTTATAACAGTCTCACTGAAGTATTACAAGTGCATAATTCATGCGGATACATTCACATGGATCTCTCCGTCTCTGACCACACATGTTGATCTTAATATGTGCCTGGTTTTATATTGAAGCCTTGTAGTGGCCAGAATGAACAGACTGCAAGGTTACATGCTTGGATACCGACAGCTGCTGTCACGGTCTTGGCAAATCCGGCCTCATGCAAAATGCTATGCACCGCCGCTCACACTGCAGTTAGAAAACCTGAGGCCGTGGCTCTGGATGTCCTACTACTGCCTCTCGGTCTCAGCAGTAACTGGGTCAAGGTTTACAAGACTCAGGGCCCAACAACATCCCCAAAAACTCGCACTTAGTTATGTCTCTGCATGGCTGTCATACAACTGTTGCATCCAGAGGCTGAGTCCGGTCCTGTCAGGCGTGGTGAGGAGGCCAGTCTTAAGTCCTGCTTGTTAAGACAGACTGCAGTTGTCCTGTGCATTTTCAGAAATGTGGGTCAAGGCTTAAGCCTCCCTTGACCAGCTCTGTGGCATCTCAGCAGCCGTACAGAGGAGTTATATATGTGTATGTGTACGTCTTTTGCCTTTGAAGTGTTGCGGCTTCCTCGTCCTTCGGAGTCTCTTGCTCAGAGTGCTTTTGTTCTTTTTGTTTTTTTTGCATGAAAATGTTCCCTGTTTTGTGTGAAGCACGCAACACACACACACAGAGGAACCCTCCCCCCCCCCTCGCTGTTCTGTCCCGCTCCATCCTCAAGTGAAGTACTTGCAGTTTGTGGAGTCAATGACACAGTATGGCGTGCACTTGAGCTGACCATATGACCTGAGGTGACGAGGGAGAGACACACTTAGGTCAGCGCTACATGTCAATAAAACAGTTGTTGATGGGTTTTTATTATGTAAGTTGTATCGTGTGCCGCTTACCCTGGAAGATATGAGTTACATGTCTGGTATCCAAAGTCCTTTCCATCACACTCCTCTGCCCCCTCATAGCGATATCCATCTCCACAGTAGGCGTGTTTACACTCTGCAGTGAGGGGGGGGGGGGGGGGGGTGCAGGGGTCAGGTTATACAGTATGTGCACTGCGAAAGTACAACTAAGAAGTTACCATGTCCGACTTACTGACGCAGCCATCGGTGACCACTCTGTTCCTGTCATCACACTGCTCCCCCCTGGAAACCTGCACTATCCCGTCGCCGCAGTAACCCTCGTCATCGGGCGCATTCTCCATGGACTGGAACGGTGTCAGCTGGAATGGAAAAGTCTGTGACAAAAATGTAAATAAAAAAAAGAGAAATTGGGAAAAAATAAGGAAAAAAGGGAAAGAAAACCCTGACTGTACAAAATCAAGTGTGATTTTGCTGAGTGCAGTGATACCTGGATTGGCAGCCAGCCATCGATGTCTTTGAAATAGAGAGATCGCTGGTCTTTGCGGAATGCGAGAGCATTATCAATGTGAAGGCGCTCCAGTTCTTCCTCATTGCTTACAACGAATATCTGAATGACGGACAAAGAGAGAATATTATTCTTTGTATTTAGAGCGTTTCAAAACATTATGAGGTTGAGTCACACTGAAGTACAAAATACTTTTTATTTTCAAATAAATAAAAAAGTTATGATTATTATATGAAAAATTATATGTCGCAGCAGATAAAAGACATATGAAATATCTTTATTGTGCAACGGGGCACTAGCATAGCTTTTTCAGCCTACTATCTTAATCATTAGTCATATCGGCAGATCTTATGTTAGCCAATATCTGCAGATACCGATATGGTGCCAATAATATCATGCTTCCCTAGAAATAAAAATGTTAAATGACGTCTTTTTATAGGACTGAGTGATGTGGCAAAAGTCATCAGCAGGATAAAAAGGTTTCAAATCAGTCTATATATCGATTATTATCGTGATAAAGTTTTACTCTTGAGTCAAGTAATGCCTTGTTTAAGTATTTTAAAACAATTGGTCAACAAGCAATTTTTTCATATATTGTACATCAAACCTTTATCAAATTGATATTGAAGAAAATTATGTCAGAATATATATATATATATATATATATATACTGTTTATATTATTATTGAATTATTGCCCAGCACTAATTCTGTATATTCTGGAAAAGTATAACAAGAAAGCTTTTACATTTGAGAATATAAAGCCTCGTCGGTATTACCGCTGGAACTTTGGGATAGTTTCCTTTGGCGGAATAATCATCAAATGGAAAACCGCTGACAGGGCCGCAGTTACACTTTCCAGGAGGCCCCGGTGGACCACGTGCACCCTTTGTTCCAACCATGTAAACACCTAAACACACAGGCAACATTATTTATAGCCAAGTGACACAATGCTGCAGACTGGTGTAAATGTCAGACTAGTAGTGAGTGAAACAGCATGCAGTGTCTTTGATTCATCGATAAAGAAGCAAACACAAATAATTCAATTCATGCAGAAAGCTGATGAAGATAACAAATGGCGCTTTAATTACGTGGTGACATAGTGTTTGTAAAACTGTGGGGAATCTATTTGAGCCACATGATGTCACGTCGAGAGCGTCTCGTTTCACCTCGGGAGATTTGTTTTCTCTGGTTACATCTCACACTGGTGGAGAGCGTGCGCTCGCGTCTTTGTGTTCTCCTCTCTCCTCATTCACTGAACATATGGAGCCTCACACGGAAATCAACCCCTTGCAAGTCGACCAGACATCCTTGCAATGCGTCAAATCAATTCAATTAAATCTAATTTGATTTAGTGTCATTGTGCTGTGCACGCAGCAGATGTGCAGACATCATTTCCCTTGGGATTTTTAATGAGTATTAAAAGACACAAAACACTTGAAAGGTCCAGTGTGCAAGAATTAGTGACATCTAATGGTGAGACTGAGGAATAAACTGAGGACTCAACCCTCCCTTTCCCGAGTACGTGTGCACGCCGGGAACTACAGGCTTCACATACCACAAAGGATTTAGTTCTTCCTTGTTTGTGTAGTAAGCTTCTGCTTATAAACATGAAACACATGTTTGAGCTGCTGTAAAAACAACATGGCAGCCTCTTCCCTAAAGAACATACTCTTTCTATTTTTCGTTAATTAATGTATTTGTTTACTTACTTCTGGGTTGTCATTTTTTAACTCTGTATTGATTACAATTCTGTCTCTGTGTGTGTGTGTATTAATATGTCCATGGACACTACATTGACTCTGCTTTAGTGTATGAAAAGCGCTCTATGAATAAATTACCTGTGGCAGGTGAACCTGGAGGGCCAGGGTGTCCTTGAGTTCCCTGCGGTCCTGCAGGTCCCATAGGACCAACACTGCCAGTGTCTCCTTTCATTCCCTGAAACACAATCAATACACAAGCTGGTCACATTTGAAAACAGAGAATAAAATCATGTACAAAACAAAACCTTTCTGTGCTCCGGCGTCTTATTGTACACCAAGAATTGAAGCACAAATAAAAGTAAATCTCCTTCTACTGTTTCACTTCTAAAAGAAAGTCACATGCCCACAAACACTTCACCTGTTTGCCTCTTTTCCCTGGTCGACCTGTGGGTCCTCTGTTTCCTGAGATTCCAGGTTCTCCCTTTGGACCCAGTTCACCCTGCACGACAAGTCACATCACAAGTCAACATCTGGTTTGGTCAGATCTTTTTTTTTTTTTTTTTTTTTTAAGCTGTAATTCTGGTTGAGATAATTAAATTATGCTTTGTTGAGTGTGTTGCTCACTTTCTGTCCAAGCATTCCTGGGAAACCCATGGCACCCTGTGGATACAGAGGAAAGAATGATTGTAACAGACTTTTACAGTGTATATATATGCTACATATACTGTATATATACATATATATATTTATACACACACATATATACATACATATATATATATATATATATATATATATACATACATATATATATATATATATACAGTACATACATATATATATACATAGTGTACACCTGTGATTTACCACAATACCACTGATACTCTGCCCACCTTGTCGCCTTTCACTCCACTGTCACCACGATCACCTCGGGAGCCCTGAATACACACAATGTACAATTTACACATTACGCTACAATAGCAACATGGTAATAATTGTAAATCAGAGAATATATTCTGCATTCATTTCCATTCATTTTCTTTTGCTTTATTGTTTTTGGAGTGCTGGAAAAGAAAACGCGGGGAGAACATGGAAAACTCCTCACAGAAAGGCACACGGTCAAACTGGGATCCAAACTGGTGACTTTCTTAGCCACTTTACCAACATGTGGAAAATATTCTGTTAGTACCATCTAACAACAATGGTAGAAGTAAATCATGTAATATCCAGGTAATAGCTTGGTATTGAGAATGACTGTCATATACCTACAAATGAAAAATTGATAATAATATTAGAATATATATAATAATATATCATTATATAGTATTCCACACATAAGTATTTCCCATTGTTATTATCAAGCTATTTGGTGCATACTATAGAAATCAGATGGTATTACCATAAAATTACATCCCAATAACAAAACTATTGCCAAATTATTAAAATATTGCCTTTCCAATCTACACTTTAAAAAAAAATCAAACTTAATCCATAAAAACATTCAGTGTGTATGTACAGAATTATATGTCATTATATGGTCGCTTACCTTTTCCCCTTTATACCCTGGTAAACCCTGGAGTAAAGGTGCAACAAATAATTAATGAGTAACCAGGATGAAAATGAAGAAATGATGAAAGCATCCTCTTCATAGTGTCACTGTGTTAGATTGAATGTACAGTAGTTCATACCCTTGGCCCAATTGGTCCTCTGGCTCCAGGCAAACCCATCAGCCCTGAGTCGCCTTTCTCACCCTGACACAGAGAGAACCAGGTCTAAGATAAATGTGAACTGGCAACTTTTGCAGGGCACATGTCCCATAAAAAAAAGAATCAATAAATAATAATATTAAATAAAAATATATATACGTACATACATATATATGTGTGTGTATATATATGTATATATATATATATATATATATATATATATATACATATATACACACATACATACACATACATATATATGTATATGTATATATATATACATATACATATATACATATATACATACATACATATATATATATATATATATATATATATATAAATATATATATATATGTGTATATAAAACATGATAAGTGCAGACTAGGTTATTTTGCACCACTGTAGTCAAGCGACAGTATTACTAAGGATGGAGAGTATATATAGAGAGCGAGTCAACTGTAAACTTTATAAACTCATACAGTAACTAGGAGGTCCAGCTAACTTGGAATTGAAATGTAAGCATGGTGATGTGATGTCATGTTTGTTTTCAGTGTGTGGAAATAACTGCAGCGGCAATCCAATTCTTCCGAGGGGACAAATAAAGTATCCGTCTAACAAGGGTGCAAGTTACATAACAGTGTATTTACATAACCATGTAGCCGTGGTACAAATGGGCACACAGACCTAATCTGTACTACCTTTAATTTGCACTCACTGGGTTGAAGTCACGTCATTCATCATCTTTGTGAGGAGGTCTGACTTACTCACTTTGGGCCCACTTGGTCCCGGCCATCCAGCTGGTCCCTGTTTCCCAGGAAGTCCTTGAGGACCTGTCCGACCCTGACAGCACACATCAACTTTAACATCGGAGACACAGACACACTGTCGCGCATGAAAGGCTAATGAAACAACTGTTAGGAATAGTCACGTAAAACCTGTTTGCTTTGAAGGTAAAAATAAAAAGAAAGTGCAAGATTAACTGTGTAAGCCGACAGCCTGCTGGCTATAGTATTTATCAGACGCTGCTGTACATGTAGGGGGGGGGGGAAATGACTTTAACGAGCCCTGTCACTTTGCTCTCTTTAATTAAATGATGGGCTGTATATAGAACAGGAGTCGGGAGAACAGGAGAATAAAATGATTTATGACCTGGCTGAAGCACTAAGCTAAATTGCACTGCAGTGCTGCAAAGCTCTTCTGTCAGGCCACCAGCCAGTGAAGCTCTCCCACCGGGCCACTTTCACTGCTCAACCACAGCGACTGACCACTGAGCAGGTCACTTCTCCTCTGCCTGATGTGGTCACACTCTGGTTGTAAAGCTGCTTTCTAACAGGAAGGGAGGGTGATCTGACAGGGAGGCGTGGAGCTGGGTGTCTTTGAGGGGTCGATGGGGAGGCGATATATTCCCTGATGCGAGAGGACACCAACAGTAGGTCAGCGCCCTCTGCTACCAAAACAGCGCGTCTCAGCAGCTCTGTTTCCCCTCGCATCCTGTCAAAGTGTCTGTTCTGTCTCCTGTCAAGGTTGTGCTTTGCCCACAGTGTGCTGATGCACACAAGCAGGCACAGGCAGGGCCCTGAGTTGCAGCTACCAAGAAAGCAGAGGCACTGTATCTCATTTTTGAGTAAATCCACTTAGCGGAGGACACGGCTTGATTAATGGAGACTCTCACCTTTTGCCCAGGTCGTCCGATTTCTCCCTGACAACAGGATGTAGAGGAGGGAACAAGGACAGCGGCCATTTAATGCACTTCCAGTCATTTGCAACAAGTCAATTCGATTTAAGCTTACAAATGAATGAGTAGCAGTAAAATGTATAACGACCAGAGTAAATGATATGATGGGGAAGTAAACTGCTTACCTTTTCTCCCTTAGGTCCTCCTATCCCAGGTAATCCAGGAGGACCCTGACGAGCATGAAACAAAATTATCAGCACATGATCATAAATCATAGAGATAGCCATCTAAAGTAGTTTTATTATCCACAATATCCCACCACAAAGTCATGTCTGCTTCTGTAGACCCACAGCGGCAGTTTCAATTAGCTAAAGGCTGAGTGGCCACTATTGATTTAAAAACGGCCTTATGGGTCTCTCTTGATATAGTGAAACACTGCTGCAGAGCAGCTCGTGCAGCCCGAGAGGCCCAACACACAGCACAAGCTTCAACAGTCATTTTGTAAATCTGCTTTTCACTAATGAAATGCTCAGTCCAGAGAGGAGGACGTTTTGTACGAAATGTCTCTGTCTTTCACCACCAGAGAACACAAACACACCGACACACGCTTGTGTCGGTAATCCCTGGAATTTACGCGACACAGCGCGCCTTTCCAGGCAGATGGACGGATTCTGAGAATGATGTGTGGTGCACTGGCAAGCAGTGGAAAAAGGCTATTTGTGTCGGAGCTAAATGTGGAGCGTTAATGGGGCTGCTGTGTTTCATGGGCCAGAGAAATCCCCCCATCCCAAGCTCCACAGGAACCCTCAAGTCGGAGAGGAGATACCGGATAATAATACATAGTAAAACCTTAAATGTGTGCACACCCCAAACATGAACGTCTGGGGTTCAGCCAAACTGACTGAGAATCCTAGTCGAGTAGAATTGTGTGTGTGTGTGTCTGTGTGTGAGGTGTAATGGAATTGTTAAATGATGAAATAAAGGTCCTAGACCTACAGTGCATGATGAATGCTCAGAAAAAAGATGTTTGCATCCTACCTGAGGTCCAGGAAGACCAGCAGGTCCGGCGGGGCCTTGGACACAGGGAGAACCTTTGTTCTCATTGCCCCGCTTAGATTCAGCACCATCATTTGGATTGCTGTCATTCTGTGAAATAAAACAGTACACAAATGAGACTTCTTTAAAGCTTTGACAAATTCTTATTAGACATTAGAGTAAACAAATACAACTTCACCCAAGGACACATTAAGAGTCAGATATTCCACAATAGAAAGTCACATGACTTTGACTCACATGAGTGTGACGGCACCAAAGTGAAGGGGGTGGAGGAAAGAGTGGGGGAGGAGGTGGGCTCAGTAAACAGCATGGGTTGAATCTCTTCTGCTGCTCCTGGGACCTGAGAGCTGTTGTAAGGTGTGCATGCAGTCAGTGGCTACAGGCGCGCATGTCAACTGTCACAACTGTATCACTCAATGTGGATCCTGACCTCTGCAAAACCAAACAAGAAGAGACATGCACATGCAGGGACAACTGTGCTTCATACACGGGGGGGACATGTTGCATTTTGACTCTACAGTACATGTTGTGAACATAATGGGAGTAAAACTGGTGGAGGCTACAACATGCAGGGGCAGTGTAAGTGACAGGCAAACAGGTGTAAACTATCAAATCATGACAGCCTTTCAGCAGCGTCCCTAAGGTTGGACACAGATATGAAGCGCCTGTGGTTCTCACTGAAGGACTCGAGCTGGCCTCGCTATTTATAGAGGCAACGCCAGTCAACCTCATGCACGATTGGAAAATGAAAACAAGTGTATTTTACCAGCACAACAAGCTCAAATGGATCTCAAAGTCAGGCACTCGGAGCCCATGTTTCTACAGCTCAGGTATCTCAAAACATGCATGCATATGACTGTATGTACAACACACACGCACTCACTCACGCACACACGCAGGAGGACTATTTTCTTACCTGCTGGGACTGAAATAAAGCTGTCCACAAACGAGGACTGAGCCAGGCCATAACAAAACCACAGTGGCAAATACAATCCAAGTGTTAGAAGAGTCATGCTGCTCCAGATAGTTGCCAGACTTTATTTCTGAGCCACAGCAGCCCTCACACGCTGCCTTTCTCTCTCCCTCTCTCCTCACTGTCCTCTCCCCTCAGCTCCCCTCCCTCTGTGCTCACTCTTCTCTGTCTCCTTTATGTCCTCAGAAGAGGGAACGCTGACCAATGCCCATTAAATCTTTCCTCCGCATCAGTGTGCGCTAAAATTATAGGACAGAGCCCGCCAGCTGCTTCGAGTGCTGGTATTTGATCTGTACAACTGCAGTGGTGGCTTTTGTTATTTGTCCTTATCATAATGGGCTTTTTCTTTGCCAGAGATTGAAAAATGATTCTGAATGGAGCTGTGTAAGCACATTTGAGCATTGTATCTGTCCTCCGTCTGTTTGCATAGTTATGTGCACTTTTCTTTCTTTACGCAGTACTCTGCGTATTATGACATCAGTTAAATGCAGGGCAAATCTGTTGTATTAAAAATTGCCTTTTTCCATGTAGGCTAAGCTATTAAAATATTGGAAATACAGACAGTTCTTAAGCACTGCAACTGTATGACTATCTATTTTTGCACAGATGCCCACAAACAACCAACTATTTAAAAAGGCACAGGCTAAACAAGTGAGAAAATACTGCAACTGGATATAAACAAATACACAGCTATATAATAAATGTGAGCTGACTATGCACTCACTTATTTTTGCCAAGATTTTACTGCACACTGCATCAGTCACTGCTGTAACTGGATTCCAGCGCCAAGTGGACCATTATGTGACATCTTTATATTACCAGCGTTTGCAATGGACCCTTTTGGATGTTATACATCATTGCTATGCAGGCGTTAGAGCTAAAATATTTTGCTGATTAATTGATTTGTTTTTGAATCATCAAAGCATGACAATAATCTGTCATTGGAGCTTCTTGGCAATAAGGATTTGTCTTCATTGGCACAGTTAACTGAATATTTGGGGGCTTTGAATGGTTAATCCAGCAAAAAAAATAATTTCAAATTGTCACATTGGGCTTTAGTAAGTAAAAACTAACTAAAGTTATTTATTGTCACAGCAACACAGGTGAAAAAACAAATCCTGATTACATTTGAAATCAATAAAGGTCCATGTGTACTGTGTAAAAACTATTTATTTAGGTATTAACTCATTTTAACATTATTCAGTGTCATCAGAATCAATAAAAATAATCTGTTATTCCATAGAAACAATCACAAAAACCATGTTTTCCCAGTTTGAGATATCACCGCTGTTTTGTGTTCTGAAGGAAGCAGGAGGTCGATCACTCTTCAAGTCTATAGGTTTGCGCGTGTGAGCCACGGAAACTCCTGCAAACACAGACAACACGACAAATATTAGACCTTCATATGATAGAAACATTTTCTAAAGAGGGGCTTTTGTGGGTAAGACACACGCTGGCCTCCATTTGAGCTTAAAACTGAGAAATCTAGCTGTGCAGGAACAAATCATTTGTCTTTGACAAGATGAAAAGCAGTCGTCAGACAAACAATGATGACCTCACAGTCTTTTTCCTGGCCAACCATGGAGTGCATCGCCATGGCTACAGTCCTCAGCACAACCTTCAAACATGTCTGCATAGGGTTGCGTAGATACATTCAACATAAACACAGAGGGCCATGCTTTCTAATTACGGGGACCTTGAAATAGAAGGGTCATGTCAGTGTGCGGTGGCAGGATTGAGAGTGGAATACCACCATTCTATGATGCACCTTGAGTATCTGGATTAAGTCTTATATATAGAACAAGCAGTATGCCTGTACTGTCAGTGTCACTCAAGTCATTGTTCACATTCTGTCTCATTTACTTAACCCTTTAACACCAAGTGTATCGCAGACGACCCGTTACCGCTGTTACGCGGCGGTCCAGCGGTTTCTGAAAGCTGCATGTAGGTAATGTCACAAACAAATGTTATTTTAAACATGTTTTATACTGTTCAAATTTCAAATTTAACACGCACAATCTGGTGTTCATGTACAACTACAGTGTTGTTTCTAAATAAAACCTTTTGTTTTTCTTCATTTTAAATTGTTAATATACTATTTTAACATGCAGTTAATTGTAAATAACTGACAGATATTGAAAGTTATTCTGAAAAATAGAAGTTTTCTGGCCCTTTTATGGTTAAAATAAGCAAAAATAAATAAATAAAAAATTGCAGACAGACATTTTGTGGCTTAGGTGTTAAAGGGTTGAAAGTTAAGTGAAACAAATCCTTGAACTGAATGTCAGCCTATCAAGTCTGTAAGAGCATTGGGGTGCAATGGAAAGATATGGCAGGAGATAATATTTAAGGTCACAGTAGTTATGACCAATGCAAAGTTCCTGACCCTACTCTAGGTCAGTGAGTAGGTATGTAAAAAAAAAACATTGTACATACTGGTAAAACATTTGAGGAGGCTATACCTTCAAATTTAGCACATAAAAGATGAAGAGAGTCAGAAACAATAGTCCTAGCCTTTAACATAAGTTTTTCCAGTTACTGACCCGTGATTTGATGATATCTGGGTATTCCTGACAGACAGACCTCTTTAATATCTCTTTAATATGATTAATGTCACTTGCCCACTTAAGCTCCCAGCTGCCTTGTTTTGGAGGCAACAGCCATGTTGATGGAAGCCAACAGTAGTTTCAAGCAGCATCAATGACATTCTTAACCACCAGGGGGCATACTATTCCCACAGGATAGACACTAGTGCAGCTGGAGCTGAGGTCATTTAGCTGTGAATCAAACCTCACAGGAGGTTTATTTTATTTATTTTTTAACTTTTGACCTGTTCGACTCAGGATGGACTGAGATGACTCAGCACGTTTGAATCAGAAACAGGTTTATTGCCACGTATGCTTGAATCGATACAGGGAACCCGTTTCAGGAAGTTCTTTGCTCCAACACACCTGATTCAAATAAATAGGTCGTTATCAGGCTTGTGCAGAGCTTGATAACGAGCTGATCATTTGAATCAGGTGTGTTAATAAAGCAGGGCAACGTGTCAAACATGCAGGGCGGTGGGTCCCCAGGACCAGGCTTGAGAAACACTGCCACTGAGGCCACGTTTACCTGCTGTTTTCTGTCAGAGGAAGGGTCAATCAGCACGTTGAGTAGACTCGGCCGCTCCCAGTCATTCAGACTGACGTGCAAGGCACTGCGCAGCTCCTGCACCGTCCTCACCAGGAAGCCTCGACCCCCAAACGCTGTCATGATCTCATCATAACGTGCCTCAGGTAAGAGGGTCACAGGAGGGGCTCTGCGACCAATTTACAAAGGATGCCGTTATTACATCACAGCTGATTAAATGTCGTAACATCTGTGTCGTTAAAGTGCTGTGCTATACTTGGCTCACATAGAGGTCAGATCTCCCATTTTTGCCATTTCTTTCCATGTTTCAGGATCCACTCCGCTGTATATGCCATTATTATTAACCACAATAATAACCACGGGTAGGTTATACCTGTTTTAAAAAAAAAAAGAGATTTTATGTTGTTCTGTAATAGTGGGTGGAACCAAATAAACTGCATAGAAAAGGAGGAAACAAACCAACCTGCACATGGTTTCAACCTCCATGCCAGAAAATCCAAAAGCGCTGTCTCCTTCCACACAGACAATCCTTGTGCCTTTTTTCTCGCTCCTCTCCAAAGCAGCTGCGGCTATCGCAAATCCAAGGCCCACTCCCATTGTTCCAAAGGTGCCAGCATCCAACCTACACATCGATAGGATTAGCACACATACTTTTTGCACAGTACTGTGCAATATCTACCTCTAGAGCAGCCATTCCCAAACTTAAGAAAGCCGGGGACCACTTTGAAATCTAAAAACTTTAAATCAAGACTCTGATCAACACATGAGACTAGGATCAATAATTCCTATATTCCCAAATGCGTAATTATCCAAATTAAGATTAACAAATTAACATTGAGTGCAAATACTGAAATGTTGAGTATTTATTAAAATATTTCATACATATTTGACAGCAATTCAAAGCTCAATTATATAACTGAAAATTAAAAAAACAAATGTATTCATTTATATTCAATGACCTTTCACAACCCACCTGCAGTACCGTCACAGTCCACAGGGGGGCTGCGACCCACACTTGCTGCTCTAGAGTTTTCAAACTATGACAGACCAATATCAATAGCACTGGCATGTGAAGCAGTGTGGAATCATGGGAACTGTTGACAGCACTGTGGATTAATAATAGTACAGAGTATTTTCTTCCTCGTGCTGATGTTTCATCAGAGGTTAATAACCCCATCAGTTAAAGTGGTCATATACGGTAGTTTACAAATGTGGCTGTGCATTTACTATGTGCTTGACAGAGGTGACCAGAGGGCATGAAGAGTACATACTCAGGAAGAACAGAGACATTTGTTCTTGTTCTCGAGGATCAGAAGAACAGAGTTAGTTCTGGCCAGGATTTTCATACAAAAACTCAAATGCAGAACTCCTGGGAAGTCCACTTCAATTTTCTGGCCAATCACACAATAGTTGTCGGACACCACACAATAATAATAATAAAAAAGTTCTGCCCAAATATCTCCCAAACGAGGGCAGCAAGACAATAATGACGTCATTCTTTTTCTAGAAGCCCTGGGAGAGAGAACACATTTCTCTGTTCTTGCGTACAGGCCTTAAGATGTGTGTGTGTGTGTGTGAAAGCTGTTCATGTTGTTGCCTGTTCTGGCACTAATTACATTTAAGTTCTGTAAAGCCTCCGTGGACATTACACAACAGCAGGGACGGATAAAGAGTATGACGTCATTAAAAGGTGACATTAAAAGGTGACTGAGATGGGTTACTACACTGTGACTCAGTAAAGCCTCCAAAGCGTTTGTTTCACATTTTCCAACAATAACCCACAGAATATGCATATTGTGTAAAGTTGTTGGAGTGAACTGGAATTAAATTAAATGTGTCCGAGTGCCTCACCTGTGTCGAGGTAGGTAGTTGTTTATCATGGTGCGTCCTATGTCCATGGTGTTTGCCCCCTCGCTGACGATGATGCAGTCACGTGGCAGCAGCTGGGAGACGTGGTGAAACACCGTGTAGTAATTCATGGGCATCGTTGACTGAAGAGCAAGTGCCTGAGGAGAAATGAACGATTACAATATGATACGCCACATTTAAGTGTATACATATGAATACAGGAAGTGTATATTCTAGGCATTCAGATGAGAGTCACCTTTGATATTTTTGCATTAGCGACAATTTTGTCCTTTAGTGTGCTCCACCACTCTGTATCGGGGGGATATTTCCAGACATCTTTACGAACACACGTCAGAAGCTGAAGGAAAAAACAAAACAAAACAATTTCCAGTGTCTAAGATATGGATTCAATTATTTCCAATTTGGGTTTAAAGGAATATTAAACAGATTTTTTTTTTTAATGTACAATAACCTGAATGTATGAATTATTTTTATTATGAAAGTATGTGTCCTTGTTTCTTTAAGGACAAACTAAACACCATTTGAATTTCACCTATATGTTTGAGGGAAAGGGTGAGGTGAGAGATTTCCAGCTGCAACATGAACTCTCAACAATAGATGTTGTTAAATCCTACACACTGTACCTTTAAAACACATCTTTACAGAACACTGGGATCTTAGGACAAAGAGTGAAATGAACTAATGATGGGGGAAATTGGCTACAGACTGAGTTGCAGTTAATGTACCTGAATGACAATAGCATTGATGTCTCCTAGGAGAGCAACAGCAGGCCTAACATTGTTTCCCATCTCCTCAGCACAAAGGTCAACCTGCAAACAGAGCACTTTTTCTTAATGAAGTTATCATAGCAGAGCATTTGCTGCAGCAGGGAAACACTAAAGCAGATCACAACAGTATTTGCTCCAAGCCTGATGATCAAATTGACCATTAGGTTTAGAGCACCTGAACATTTGACTCACTCATTTACATACCTGGATGACTTTGACCTCAGGGTCAAATCTTGGTGGCAGACCAAAATGCAGAATCCAATTGAGTCTGGCTCCAAGCAGAAGTACGACATCAGCCTGGAGAAGAGCTCTTAGTAACAGAGACAGTGTGGTTTACATATAACAACGTATTACAGTTCAATACTCTAATCTATACATTTTAACAATTACATCACATTTATGTTTTCAGATTGATATGTCTTTTACGAACCTCATGTTTTTATTAATATTTAGTCTTTGCTTGTTTAACTTTGAATGAGCTTACTGTAAGTCAATCTTTTGTTCAAGTATCAGCCAAAAATAATGACATTAAAATATTGTTTTTCATCAGATTTAACAGATAAAAACTGTTTTAAGCATACTTCTTGGTTGGGCCACTAATGGATTCGTTTTTTAATTTTATTTCTCCACATTCTTGGTGCAGGGAAAAGCTGAAATGGTGTCTCACCTTGAGCGGGCAGCAGCCACACAGTTGGGGTGATCATCAGGCAGCACTCCTTTACCCATCGGGGTGGGCAGGAAAGGTAAACCAGTCATTTCCACAAACCCCTTAAGAGCAATTTCTGCTTGACCATAAGCTGCTCCTGTTGCACACAACAAAACTTATTTCATGATACAAATAATCTGATTTACTGGTGATGGAGGAAAGTCTGGGTTTCTGCCAACTCCCTCTATGATAGTCAATGTTTCTTTTGACATTACCTTTGCCAATTACGACTAAGGGTCTTTTAGCCGCTTTCAAGACAGAAATGGCCTCAGTGATTGCACTGTGGTCGGCCAAACTCACTGGAGGAGGTGGACAACAGGAAACAAGTCTGCAGGAAAAACACACTTCTCTCAGTCCCTGCACACGTTTAACCACATTAAGCATTAATAAACATTCAAATTCAAATTACAGCAAACCTGACTGTGCTCCTTTCCACCTTAGCATTGACCATGTCCCCTGCGATGTCCACATAACAAGCACCTGGACGCCCATACATGCTAGTGCGAACTGCCTGCGTGCAACAAAATACAATGAAGACACACAAAAGCCTGTGTCTGTCTAAGGACAGCGCAACACCAACTGAGAGTTTACCTTCTCTATCACGGAGGGTATGGCTGCCAGACTGCTTGGTCTCGCAGAGAACTTGCTATAAAGGCGACACGCTTCCACCTTACAGAAAAATCCAAATCACTGTCAACTCAGAAACCATCAACAGGCAAAAATGCATGTGAAAAGGCTGCTTTACCTGAGGAAACTCCTGGAATGCTCCTGCTGTTTCTTGGTTTCTATCGGAGGATCCTCCGATAACAACAACAGGCCTGTGCACAGGCAACAAACACTTTTTTTAACTTTTTGAATCCTGTGTATTGTGGAGTTTATCTCTCATGTCACCTGATGACATTCCCATGCTGCACATTGGGAAGTGTTTTGTTTTGTGTCAAGACAGACCGCAACATAGCACTACTAAAGCAAGACAGCTGCAAGAAGGCGGGAGTGTGACTGAAAATACAGCGACGCTTCAACACTGGGCTTCAGAAGTGATTTCTACCGCTCAAAAAAGGGTCGTTCAGCAGCTTGATGTAATTAATACATACATGCTCCCGCCTGATCCTGTGCTGCTGGTGTATACACAGAAGCGCTCCCTCAGTCAGGTTTCATTGTTTCAGTTTACACAGATTAAACAGGGGTAGAATAGTAACATCATCAACGATAAAAAAAATCACTAAAATGCACACACTGTAGCTTTAATACACATTGCAAAAGAAATTATAATAAAAACGAACAATCGAATTGTCTGTGGAGCCATACCAGCAGTTCATGTTAGCGTTAGCCATTCCACCCAGCGCATGAATTAATCCAGGTCCAGATACCACGAGGCAGGCACCGGGTCTGTACATAGACACACATACAACAGTAGACCTTTAAAAACACACAGACACTGGCTCTATCATATTATTCTGTTCAGGGACAGTACAGGCATGTCTTACCTCCCAGTGAGGTAACCAATGGCGGAGGCTGCGTAGCATGCCTGTTAAGTGACAGATGGTGTTTGAATACAGTAATAAAAATACATTAGCAGTGTAACAGGACGTTAATGTGAGAGATCAGGAGTGTGGATGTATGGGGTACTGACACATAGTGGTCTTATACTGGAGACAGGGAGGCATTGTAGGACAACAGCCTTTGTGGTAAATCACTCACTCTCATGCACCATGAACTGCTTCATATTCAACTGAACTTTGACTTAGTTCTGTTTCAGTGTTGACTGTCGATGTGGTAACACTGTAGTAACACTGTATTGACCTATCTCCCCTGAGCAGGTACCAAAGGCCAATAAATACCGGCACCTCTGGTGTAAAACAACACTTACTTACAATACAATAACCAGCTTATTCTACAGTATTCTGAACCTCAGTAGAACAATGATTCTACTAGTGCATATGTATCTATACATTACAAACAACAAAGCATAATCATTTGTGTGAATTTGCAACTGATACAATTGGAACCTGACTAAAATAAGAAAAGGTATTTTCAATGTTTTTAAATACACAATATCTACACATTTTCTGAAGTTTAGGTATTGGGTCTTTATTTGTTTTTAAAACATGTCAGCAAATCTCACCACAGTGTGAAATTCTATTCTATTACACATTGTCTGTTTTTTGATTGTGCACGTTTTTTCTTAAGTGTTTTACCGCTTGTTCGTTGCGCATTCCCACATATTTGATGCCAGCAGCCTGAGCAGCCATGGCCACTTCAATAACAGGAACACCAACTATCCCAAACATGTACTCCACATTCTGCAGGGACAAAGACATGCAACTGAACAACTGATACACACACATGTATATAAACTGCAATGGACTGCAATAGTTCATGAATTCATCTTTATTAAAGTGACAACGCTGAACATGAACTTTGAAACAGCTGCTTCTGAGATATTGTGGATAATACACGTCTTCCCAGTGTAAATCGTTTTCAAACAGTCTCACCTGGGCCTTTAAAGACTCGGCAATCAGCTGCGCTCCTGTCACGTCCTCCATGGCTCTTCAGAGACACTTTTCGGGACGAACAGAGAAACAAGTTCGGGGGAGCGAGGAAACACAAGAAATTCAGAGAACAAACACCTCTGTCCGCTGCA
The DNA here is from genome assembly GCF_958295425.1 of Solea solea. Lineage (NCBI taxonomy): Eukaryota > Metazoa > Chordata > Actinopteri > Pleuronectiformes > Soleidae > Solea > Solea solea. Next base: position 10,397,613 of record NC_081146.1, read on the forward strand.
CACTGACCACGCCCCCATAGATTCACTTCTGGTTGCTAAGCCAATCACCGAGCGACTGCGTGTGACGCACAGGCGACGTGTCACCAAACAACTGTGTCAAAAGTGTCCTCTCTAGAAACTGTCCACACATCATTTTATATATTTAAGCGATATTATTTACCATAATAACAATATATAAATTACTCTTACTGCTAATTTCATTTGGTTTTTTTTTGTATTATTAGTAAAAACTGCTGCTAAAACTGCATTTCCATCAATGTCCCTGTTGTGGAATCGATAAAGTTTAATCTAATCTAGCTATTATATCTATTATAATTATATAATTTAGTATTTAGATAGAATTAACCTTTGAAACTAGGGTTTACTACAGAAAATAATAAAGATTGGGACTAATAAATATTATAAAATAATATTGATTAATAAATAGCATTAGGAAGTTTTTAAGACCAATTCATTTTCGAGCTTGTGTCATGGAAAAGCACAGGTGTGTTCGTTATGATTAATTGCTGCACTGGCCGTGTAATTAGGGAGAGTCAACGACAGCCCCCTGTGATTTTCCCTCTGTGACAAGGGCCTCGAGCTGTGTCACGAGTAGGGATGGTTATTGATCTTTCTCTGCCAAATATGAGAAATGTTTAATTATTTTAATATCACATTTTGGTACCTAATAAGTTCATCTCAGAGTCAGTGAGCCAATAAGAATGTAGCATGCCGTTTATTCAAGGTAGAACAGTGCTCATGATTGCTGTCTCAAGGTTTGCAGGAAGTTGAAACCAGATTCTTAAATGGAGAGAAGGAAGACAGGTCAACCCGTCTGCTATGTTTTGAGCACTTGGTAAAAATGACTGAAATAATGTGGTGAAGAAATAAAAAGTTAAACTGTATTGTATTGTTGAACATGTATTGGTCAGGAACCGATATTGTAGTCCAGATATCTATATTGAATCAAAAATAATTTTAATAAACCCCTAAGGCTTAGTCACATGTGCTGTTCTTACATGTTTAAGCCAATACTCATAAAGACTCGCATTCATTATTAAATAACTCATTTCTTTATTACTCATAAAATATACAGCAATCTCAGTAATGAAAGAATTCATTGGAGCTTTGAATTCACAGTTACATTTCCTATATACATGCTAGGCTCATCCCTCTTCAAGAAAAAAAAAGCAAGGAAAAGAAGAAAATCTTTTCCACTCTATATGAATCTAGCAAATGTTTTGTACATATTTCCAGTTAAAATTATTTTCCAACAAAAAGAAAAGGGTGTTTTAAATCACGGTAGAATCGAGTGGCTTCTTCTTTTTTTTTTTAATTTAAAGCAAGCAAAACCTGTCAACAAACACTGACTAATATAAGACCACAAAATATCATTCAAACAGAAGAAAATCAAACGCCGTTGTGTCATTGGTTTACAGTGTTTCTTCTCAAAAAGCTGAGCCTCAGTATTGGATCAGTGCTTCTTAGAATTATTTCATTACTTACCTAGTGTGCATCCCTGTACTTTCACAGCTGCCTCTACAAACCCATGTTTTCTTAGTAACTAATGAAGGCACAAAAACACATAAATAGGAACTGAAAGTACACAAATAATTTATTCTCAGAAGACTAAACCGTAATGGACAGGTCAATATACAAAGTTAAAGTTGATCAACTTAAACCTGTTGCACACAACAAATGCTTTTTTTCTTAATTAACTTAGGTCAGAAAATCTGTTTTTGTTTCTTAGAGGAAAAGGAGTTTAAGACATGAAACATGGGTATTTTAAAATTTTGATGTCAAAAAATAAACAATTTCCCCCCTGTACGTCTTACAGATTTGAAGAACAAGCATAATCTGGCAAATGTAGTGTGCAGTCTTTCACTCCCCCAAAAATCTCTGAACAAAAATCTCTCCCCACCCAAACTAACCAATAAATGCCAAAAATTCTCAATTTCATTTACACAGTTAAAACTGGGTTAAAATGCATCCACATCTTTTGGTCCCTGTCGGTTTAACTCTCTGAAGTGCTACCATTCCTCTTCAGCACGTTATTGCCGTACAAAAGTCACCGTCTGCCCAACAAGTTCAGTTTTTAAGCACTCAAGAAGTCAGTGTTGGTAACGCAGCAGTTACTGAGATCCAGTATCAGCTGGAAGGACACCTGGTGCTGGGTGAGTTCGGGATGAGTGTGAGACAGCCTGCTGCACTTCCTCCCTCTCTTACTCTCTTGTTGGGGCGACTCTTAAGGCTCCTGTGGGGGCTTCTCTCTACTTCTGCCCTCCCAAGCTGGCGGTGGGTGTTTTTTTTTAAGACACAGTGTGTGTTAATGCGTTCATCTCTTACTGCTGTTCCTCAGTACGTCTCTGAATCCGAGTCGTTGAGCTCCTCGTCCCGATAGAAGCCCTCGTGATGGCCGATGTTGTTGAAGCTGCAGTAGGAGCTGTGTTCGTCGCGCAACACGGGCAGGCTGTCAAAGGTGACACTCTTGGAAGGGCTAGTGGTGTAGTGGTTAATGGCATTGAAAGGAAGGGGGGGTGCCGGGGCGCAGGGGGACACAGGCATCATGGTGGCCAGGATGAGGGCTAGACAGTCTGCCACATCTTTGTTGGGGGCACAAGCCAAGGCTGGTGTGTACCCTGAAACATTAAATACATTTCTCAATAAATAAATGTATAACACTCGTTCAGTTTCTAGCATTGGTTCTACGTTTGGTAATACAGCAGTCATTAAATGGTTAACTCATTAGTAAGGATAATGTACTTTGTTTACATAGAGATCAATTGCATTTTGACTCTCTTTATTGAGATTTATGCTATAGTATATTATACTACATGCTGAAATATTTCACATGTAACTGTACTTCCAAATAAGCTCTAATATAGTAAAGATATAGTAAAGATGCAGCATTGAGGGACAACTTTTAATAACAGACCATCCCATTAGTTTGACATGGGATGGATTTTAAAATCAACCATATCATTATCCTTTAATTAAAGCAAGGAAAGAAATTGAGCTCTTTTTTTCATTTTTCATATTTAATTTCTCAATGAGGCCTTCCCTGTTAAATTAAGGCAATATTAATATTAATAATATTTCCAATCCTCAAGTCCTATATGACTGAGACCAAGATGAGAGAGTAATAATGTGTCAATTTCAGAGAGGAGACCTTAAAAAACTGGTCTAAAGACCAGTCTCAAGTATGACAACACTGGCATTTAATTAACTAAAAAGGTTATTGTGAATTTACCGTTTTCATCAACCGCGAGCACACTAGCTCCCTTCGCAAGCAGCTCTTGCACCACCACAGTAAGACCATTTCTTGCAGCCACATGGAGGGGCCTTAAAATAAAGACAGGTAAGTCAGCATTTCCTTTTTGTATCTTTACATAATTTAAGTCATGAAATCAAACAGAAGAAGAAAATACAGACGGGAGACGAGACATTACAAAAGCGATACATACGTCTGTAAGGCGGCATTTGTGGCATTTATGAGGTTTCTGTCTGTAATCTTTTCCAATATCAACAAGGCACTGGTTTCATGTCCCTGTAGAAAAACAAGCACAATACAATCAATACCAACGCAACCCTATACTGCACACTCATGTATTAGAGTTTTGAAAATAAACTATATACCACATACTGGAGGGAAGAGAGCGCTGTGGAATGTGAGAACCATTATAATACACACCTTACTGCAGGCCAGATGAAGTGCAGTGTTCTTCACAGCATCCTGCAGAGTGAGATCAGCTTTTGCACTACTCACCAGCAGCTCTAACAGCAACAACACAGCAAAAGTAAATCAGCGTTAATGCAACATTTTTTTTTAAATAATTAAACCTATACTGATATTGGCCCGTCTGGTGGTTGGAGTAGGCATCCGTACCGACAGCGTTGGTCTGGCCGTTCTCAGCAGCCATCATGAGCGGCGTCTTCCCAATGGAGTCAACACTGTTGACCTGAGCGTTGTGGCTCAGCAGCAGCTGGAGACACTCCACATGGTCAGTGAAGGCTGCTGCATGCAGTGGAGTCCTGCACAAAAGTCTCATTTTAAATCAAACAAGCCTTTTCAAGATATTGAGTTTTTATTTACTAGACCGACTGTACTTCAACAGGGTGCCACGAAGGTCTTATGGCTGCAATACTGTCATACTTTACTTTTTATGAGTAGGTTTACCTGTTTTTACTGTCTTTGGCATTCACAATGGCAGGGCCCAGAGTGTCTATCAGCATCTCAGCCGCACCTTCGTTATCATGGATCCTAGAGAAGACAAAAAGCAGCAAGCTATTTAATCTGTTCAAGGCTCTGACTTTACACACATGAATGGAAACAGAAGAGCAGGGAAACTTACACAGCACAGTGAAGGGGGCTGAAAGAATTGCCTTCAGCTTTGTGAAAAACTTCTTGTTCCAGCAAAACCTCCACACACGTATCGTGACCTGCAGGAACAAATGCAGAAATCAACTGTATTAGCCTTCTAATCTGGGTGCTCACAATTTAACTTATTTAGTCCCTCTTTGGCATTTCGGAATTCAAACACACATATATATATATATATATATATATATATATATATATATAAATATAAAAATATATAGATATACACATATATATTAAAAAATATATATAAATATACACACACATATATTTTGCATGAAAGAATCATTTACGAATATGAAGAACAAAATGTCATGTCTATTTTAAAACTGTAGTGCATAACTGTTAATGGTACAAATATCCGTACGATTCAAATCATTGTCAAACGCGGTCACACATTGCTCCTTAATCAGTTTCACGCAACTCTCAGGGTTTTTTGCTCTTGCTTTGCTCGGCAACATCCTTGTGCTGCACACAGGAAGTGAACTTTTTATGTAAGACAGGTGAAAGCAACAGCAACACTGCCCCAGTAAAGGGAGATGGCTGCAACCAGGTTGGAATATGACTGAAAACACAAAGCGCCCATAAAAAGTTCCAGTAGTGAATTCTAGAGCTCAAAAAACCTGGTTGTCCAGTTATGCACTGCAGCTTTAAACATATGCTTGATTAAGAGTTCTAAACTTCACTACATGTGTCTCTACCATTGTAGCAGGCCCAGTGAAGTGGGGTGTAGCCTTGGTTGTCTGTTAAAACAGGGAGTGTTTCCACTGATTGGGCAGCATGCAGCAGGCCTCCCAGTACCCCAGTGTGTCCACAGGCTGCTGCCAGGTGGACCGGTGTGCGCCCTTTGCAGTCTCGCACCAAGAAGTTGCCGCTGTGCTGAAGCAGGGCCTCCACACATTCCTCATGTCCGGTCACTGCCTGAGGTCAGAAAACAGTGTTTATGAAAGACTGATTATACACTGATTGATGATGAATCTGTGAGGACAGTTTGGGAGGGAGGGAGTGTGTGTTTATGATTCACTTCTAAAACCTTTACGTGATTAAGGTGACTATAACTTTCCACTTGCAGGAATGTTTGAAAAAATATAATTTTTTTATCTTTTTCTAGGCTTAAAAATAACTAGATAAACTATGTTATAGTTAAAACATGAAATACAAGTTATGCCGTATGTTATATGTATACAGTACTGGCAAAGTTAGTACAATAAGAACAACTGTACCATAACATTCAGTACTAGATGTATGTGAGAGTGGTGACAGTGTCCTTACTCCTCTGTGCAGGGCCGTCCTCCCCCACTTGTCTTTGGCTTCTACACTGGCTCCCTTATTTAAAAGGGAATAAACACAGTCTGTGTGTCCACTCAGGACAGCCAGCATCAGAGGTGTTCTAAAAGACAGGAACAATGTAATGAGCAAATATTATATGGCGTTGGGGAAACAAAAATCCCCAACAAACTTTACTTACTGTCCATTCCCATCCTGAATATCCACAGCACTTTGAAGGTCAGCATTCCCGATCAGCAAACGCAAACATTCTGAATGACCATTGGTAGCTGCACAGAAAGAAAAAACCTCTATTAGCGTTTCTCCATTAGGACATATTTAGATCTAAAAGGGTGATTTGTAGGCAAATTCATGAGCCATTAACCCCTGGTGCATACCTGCAGCATGGATGGGGGTTCGCTTTAAAGTGAAGTCTTTGACTAGAATGGAGGCTCCTTGGTTAATCAGGACGTCCACACACTCTACATGACCCTTAAAGGCAGCCAGGTCCAAGGGTGTGCGCCCTTGGCTGTTTCTCACATCAAGATCCAGGAGAGATTGTACCAGAACCTCCATGGCTTGATGATGACCATGGTATGCCTGAAAGGTTGATTCACCATAATTGAGTTGACGCACATTAAATCAGAGTTAAGAGAGTGCTATTTTGAAGGACAAAACACACTACTCACAGCAAGGTGCAAGGGGCTGACGGGGGCTCTGACGTCAGTGTCATTCAGGATGTCTGTCCCTGAGGTTTCCATTAGCTGAATAAATTAAACACGATTAACATATTATCACTCTGATCTGATGTGTCTCACTTCACAAAAAAAACACAAAAAAGGGGGAAAGAAAGCACACATTGTACTCACCACATCTAAAGGTGTTTCACTTGCAATCTGTAAACAAGTAGGGCAAGTGACTATCAATACCCAAATATGGAAGCACTGAGTGTTGCGCATCATGTAGCCTAGAGTTAAGCTCTTACCAGTTCCAGACAGAGACGATGTCCATACGCAGAGGCGTAGTGCACAGCATTGTAGCCCTGATTGTCACGGATCCCTGGATTTGCGTCGTTTCTCAGTAAGTATTCCAGGCACCTGCACGTACAACAAAGAGGCCGTCGTCAAGGAAACAGGGTTGTCTTTGAACCATTAATTAGCATGACCAATAATGCGAGCCAGCTTTAATCCATAAAACCTTCAAACATCACCCGCCTCCCACACAGCCGTCACCTCCTGTAATAAGCAGAATTTTTCTAAACGTTACTGACTTTCCGTCGGTGTCCGAGGCAGCAGCGTAGTGCAGGGGAGTGCAGCCACGCTCGTCTAGGTCATTGACGCTGGCCCCGGAGCCCACCAAAGCAAACAGGCACTGGTAGTTACAGTTGGCAGCAGCGTAGTGCAGAGGGGTCCTGGAAAACCAAACATGACTCATTTCACTGTTCAAATTTGACTAAGAAACTGCACAAAGTCTTGATCCAAACCCACCAGCAAATAGTACAAACCTGCCAAAACTGTCCTTCCTATTAAAGTCCGCACCCGTGTTAAGAAGAAGATTGAGACATTCCAGGTTTCTGACAGGGTAAAAAAATATTTTATCCATGAGCTGGTGAATGATATTATTTTTGTTAAAAGGTCATGAACTTTATCTTAACATTTAGAATGAATATCTATACTAACCCTCCAGCAGCTGCAGCATGTAAACAGGTCCTTCCAAAGTCATCAGGAGTATCAATATCAAAACCTGCAAAGAGTAAAGAATTATGAACAAGATCCTACATACATGATATTTTAAAGATCAACAGGAATAAAGAGTTGCTCACCTGAAGACAGAAGCTTTCGGCAGCAGTCAGAGAATCCACTGAGAGCAGCCAAATGCAGTGGAAACATACCGTGAACCCCTCGTCTGCAAAAGACACCATCAAGCTGATTTAGGCAGTATCACAAATATCACCAGAGCCTGACTATTGGGTAAGAAACGTTCTAGTTCAGAACCCTCTGTATCAATTACATAACGGTCAATACACGTGGGCTTTGGAAAGGTTTAGACATGCAGCTCTTTCACATTGCTGATGAAACAGTTGCTGAAAAAGTGCAGGTTCAGGATCACTCACTTAGCTGTGTCAGCTCTGTTGGTGATGAGTGTATTGATGAGGAGCTCATGTCCATATCTGGCTGCAATGTGCAGTGGTGTATTTCCATTTTTATCTTCACAGTCAATCTCAGCACCTTCAGATGAAAACAGACCAAGTGTGTAACATAGAACTGTGTCCAGTATGGAGGATACTGGGTCATTGAGGCTGAAGTTGTAGAGGAGCTCACCATTCTCGATGATTGCCTGAGACCTAGAAAACCTCCCGTGGATGGCTGTCATGTGGAGCGGAGTCTTACCGTCTTTACTCTAAAATCAAATAAAAACATGGTGGTTTCTTATAGTGGCTTTCAGCTATAATTCATATTTCCCAAAACAACAGAATTTCTTTTCTTTCTTTTTTTAAATTTAGTGTAATTATTTTCCAACACTTTTACAACATTTGTATCATCTGTTGTTTAAACACTGATTCTTAAACCCATTCACTTTTTTGCCTTTTTATCCCTTGGCTCTTGTCCCATGGAACTGAGTTTGTGATTAAAATCTATGGGCACGAAATGGGACACCTTGTCTGCAGCAAGGTGGAAACATGTCAGAAAACTTCTTCAATGCCTAGGGATACTGGTGGAGTAGTTGTAGTGGTGTCGGATTCAGTTACACAAGGAAATACTTCGTACCATCCATCCATCGTCAAATCGCTTATGCAAGATTGTGTCGCAGGGGTAGCAGCACTAGCAGAGGGGGCCCCAGACTTCCCTTTCCCTGGCCACATTGTCTAACTTTGACTGGGGGGAGATCCCCAGATTACAGAAGGGTATGGCTAAGTCGTAGGGGCAATGGATGAAATAGGATTGAGCATGAATTATAACAAATTTCAGTTATTAAGCATCAGCTTTCCTAGAGCACATTGAGAAACCCATTTCAAACTAATTACTAAAAACTGAGAGGGGTGACATTCGGGATTCACTCACCTTAATGTTGACATCAGCCCCATTGCATACTAGCAGTTCAAGACAAAGTGCCCCATGGCGGGAAGCGGCAGTGAAATGAAGAGGTGCAAAGCCCTTCTCGTTCACCTGGTTGACATTAGCTCCACATTCAATAAGCTCGTTCACCACCACATCCTGCCCGTTGTAGCAGGCCACGTGGAGGGGTGTGTTGCCATATGCATTGGGCTCATTTATCTAGATGGTGAAATTAGCAACAACAAAAAAAAACAGCAAATGGTAATGACACCAAGTTCAAGATAAATGGCAACAAGTTCACACCTCTAAGATAATAAAGCTTGATTTATACTCAGTTGCTTGACACTTTTGATAACTGATAACCCGATTGATACATCTGTCTCTCAGCTTGTTAAGCTGCATCTAAATTTGTGCAAATAAATAAAATAATGTTTTCTTTATTTTGTTGTTATAACTGAGGAGAAAGACATTTTGAGTTTACTCAAAATACTCAATACAGGTGCATTTCTGTCCCTCAGTACATTTGACCGTGTTATGCGACTGCTTATAAACCAGACTTAACCACGCCAACAGTGTAATGCCAATAAGCTTGTGGTTGGGACTTACATCAACCCCCAAGTCAAGGAGGTATTTGACAACACTAATCATTCCACTAGAGGCTGCTGCGTGTAGTGGAGTATAAGATTTTTTATCTTTGCAGGCCACCTCAGCTCCATGAGACGCCAGCAGCTTCACCACTTCTATGTGCCCTGAAGATAAAAAGAGATATATTCGATTTTAGGATTATGCTATCAATTGTTGTCATTGTTATATTTTGCAGCAATGACAAGTTAATATGTAAACAAAAGTATTCATTTCAAGATTTTGCTTTTAATGCTTTGACAAATAATCAAATAATTGTGGGGAAAAAAGACACAATTTTCTTCCATCATTCAATCCTGGCAACTATAATTGGGAACAGGATCACAAGAACTCTTGGAGTAACATTTATAAAAAAAAAATAAAAAAAATAAAAAAAATAAAAAGCAGTAAAATGTAAAAACCCATGTGGTTTATTTATTACCCATGTAGGCTGCCCAGTGGATTGCACGACGGTCCTTCTTGTCAAAGGCATTTATGTTTGCTCCTCTTGAAAGCAAGAGTCTCACCATCTAAAAGAAGCAACAGAGTAAATACAGAAATCAGGAGGATGTCAGGGAGAGCTTCTACATGAACAACCTGAAATCCGTATGCCTATCAGTGAGCGTGGCAACCATTGTGTTTATATAGTGTGAAATGATGCCTTGCTAATAGGGTTAACAGACTGAGTCTCTGGTCCACATAAATGCACACTGGTAACTTCAATTAAACAAGACTTCACTTCACTTGTAACTATTGCTTTGAATAAACGTAATAAATGTGGCCTGTTCTCTTATTTACCTGAACATAAAGATATCAACTAATGAACACAGAGAACATATTACATGTGATAGAGTGTTTCAAGATATGCACAGGTTATGTTAAAGGTTAGCATGTGTTGATTTGCATAAACATAAAACCAGACAAGACCCGGTCACTTTAAGACAAGCAATTTGCATGCAAATAAATGATTACAATGAGTTGTGTCCTTTGCATACAAGGCATGTGATTGGGTAAACTGTCAGTTGCCTCCACTGTGTGACCATTTGATGAGTGACAGCCTTAACTTCACTTCATAAAGGATTATTGACATATGTATTTTCTAAAAGGAGCTTATGCAAATCTAGATCCCCTATGGTTACTAACCACACTAACTGCTGTGGTTACTATGACAGTTTAAGTTAAATTGTGGCTGTTGTTTACTTCTTCTCACACCTCAAACGGGCAAATTTGAAGCCATTGTTAATTTGTTCTGTATGGTGTGTTTACACATTTATGAGGCAAAAACTTCCTCTCAGTAATAGCAAAGTAACACACCCAACATTGTGCCCTGTTGTTATGGATTTGACAGTGAAAGGTTTGTGTTTGTTGTACACGCTCTCAGGAGTAGATTAATAATCATATTTGTCAGTATGAACAGCATTGAAGTGGATTCAGTTTTATAAACACAATTAAGACAAAACAGGCTGTATAGACACACAGTGAGCGGCAGCCCTTTCAGTTAGTGCCAATTTGGGTTTCTCACAAAACTCTATATTCAAATTGCTATTCATTTAAGAACAAATAAATGAAAATACCCATGTCAGAGCACAGCCCATTACTAAGGTCTACACATTCAACTAGTCAAAGTGAGACAAACAGGGGAGAGACATCAGGCAATATTCTGAAAATGGGTGAATGAAAAATAAGAGGGAAAGAAAAGGAAAGGAGGGTGTTAAGGCACATTTATCACATGATATCACATTTTAGTTTAATTACTAAAATGTGATATTAAAGTATTAAGTCATTATCAGAATTCTTACTTATAATCACTTCAGTTCATCCCCCTTCTCTAGATCAATGTGCCAGACTTCTGGCTTTAGGACATTTTTACTAACTGGTCCACTTGAAATTTTAAACTGAATATTCCTGCTTCAGGGCACAATCTTACCTCCAGATGACCGCTGAAGGCTGCGTGGTGCAGCGCAGTCCGGCCCGCTCTATCCGACACATTCACATTGCTGAGGAGGGGGACAAGGGCTTCAGCGCAGCGAACAGCCTTATTGGCCGCAGCGATGTGAAGTGGCGTCTGCCAATTCTTGTCTCGGGCGTTTACATCTGCTGAGTGTTTCAGCAAAACCTGGACGGCCTCCTGCAAGAAGTCAACATATTAAAGTGTGAACGGTTTCGGGTGAGTAAAACATAGATGCGATTGAGAATAAGAGGAGCATTCACATACCTCACTACATGAGGCCACAGCCCGGTGGAGAGGAGTGAGCCACTTGTTATCTTTGGCATTTACTCTGCCACCTACAAGTCAGAGAGCATTGGGTGTCAGGCTGTGTAGGGTTATACAGATAAATTACCTATATTGTTACATTATAAGAAAATGTCTGAAGCCTTCTGACTTAGTTAACAGCCATACTATTAATGTTTCTTTTAACAAGACAAATTCTGCTCACATATGCCTGTCATCCACACTACCCTGGTACTCCGTTTTTGCAAATGAACTTGCAAAGAAGATGCTACATGTTAGCACAAACGGGCAAAAACAGAGACCTAATGATGCGGTTACCTGCATTTACTTCCTGACTGGTTCCTCAATAGCTGCGACTAGCCTATCTGCTGTGAACAAAAAGATCCATTAAAACACCTCACTTTCACCTCATTGTTGGCCTAATACAAAAAAGGCCCTGTTCTTACTTTTCACCTGTGTTTACTCTCTGAAACTAGGCAAACAACTGCAGAGGAGAAAATCTTCCTGTTAACACAGGCACATACATGCCCAGTTTACTTGAATGGTCAAGTGACATAGTGTTAGTATGTATGCAGATTTCCCCTGTAACAGAGCTAAAATAATTATCTAGACCAGGGGTTGTCAATTAAAATCCCAAGAGGTCCAAATAATTTAATCAAGCCGAGGTCCTTAACTTTGTTATGTCTAACAAGTGTAGCGAGTTAAGTCCAATATACTCTATCATGAAATATTATTATTATTATTATCATCATTTTGTCAATTTAAAAAGGATGGGTTGTAATTTTTTTATTTTCTAATGTCAGGAGAAAAATAAAACAGTCTTACATAAGACATGTATATAACAACATCTTCAGTTGTTAACTGTAGAGCTAAATACCGAAGATGACGATGACCTGGATGACTGAGTCAGAACCTTCACAGACATTGTTTTGATTAAAACTGTGCTGTCTGAATTTCTCCTCTCAGATCACACGGTGTGAAGTTACTTTTCACTAAATATCAGCCTATTTTTACAAGTGTTGTTCACACAAGGAGTTGCTGCTAGGTTTTTACGCTGGGCTTGCCTTTAATATTGCCATCACCTTTGAATACTGAAAAAAGTCTAAATTAAAGTAGTATAACTAGTCATATGATGTCGAGTTATGTAACGGTGATTGCAAGTGGGATTATTATAGTCCTCACTGAGGCTCTGTGTCTGAGAGTTGCAGCCTGCAGTGCACATGTGTGCGAGACACTCATGGCAGTCTGTCAGAGCAGAAGCTGTACTTGTGTCACATCATGTCTGCATTTACATTAAAAACCTTTTTTTTTTTTTTTAAATCATAACCATGGTGGAATGATCAACAACATGTGTTCCATGTCTGATTCTGAGTTTGAGCAGAAAATATTGTTTCCTATTAAGACATGAGCTGGATTTTTGCTGAGAGGCGGAGCCTCGCAGAAAAATCCCCCGTTGTGGGAAGTCTGTCGAGAGGAGAGAGGAGCAGCTGACGAACGCAACATACTCAGGTTCAAACAGTACTCTCCAGTCCTGAGACCCATTTTTTGGTCCCAACTCAGTTTCATGTATTACAGTAATATACCAGGGCTCTTCATTGTGAAGCTGTGCATTTATCAGTCATGAAAATATTTTCACAATAAAAATGTTTAAAATGGATTCAGGGAACTGGATAGGTAAAGTGCTTTTACAGAAAGTGTTGGATTTGTGGCTTGAGAAACAGAGTCCACCCATAATCTAGAGACACTCATAGTTTTATCTAAAAATACTGTTTTTAAATGAAAAATTAGTGGTCTGTAAGAAAAGAGGAAACTGCAGACTGCACATTGAATGATTTCACAATGTTGAATCCAGATTTACCATCTGTTTTATGAACGTCAGATTAGGAATATAACTTTAATATTAAAAATGCTGATCATTCACCAAAACCTTACAGAGGAAAGAGAAAAAAGTGTGTCAGAACCTCCATGCATTTAGTCATGTATGACCAATCTTACTGACATCTTAAACTCGACTTGTGACACCAAATACATAATTTTTAAAAGTACGGCTGGATAGCGTTTACAGTTAATCTTCCTTACCTGAAAGAATCAACAGCTCCACAATTTCCGCATCTCCAAGATACGCAGCAGCATGCAGTGGAGTTCGCTTCTCATTGTCCTGAAGAAAGTGAAAAGAAAAACATATACGGTCATTGAAAAAGACACATAAAGACCTTAGGTTGCTCTAACTTTAACCTTGTATCCTTTTCTCACTTCACTAAAAAAAGGGAAACACGGAACACCAACATTTGCTTGATGTTTGCAAAGCACAGTCACCATTCATGGGAAGTTTCAGTGACTAGAAAAGCCCTCCAGTGAAACATGAACAAGAACAAGAACAAACCAGCCTTATTTTGAAACAAACACCCAATGCAGTAATTGTGAGGAATGTAATAAAATAAGTAGAGCCAGATCATGAAGGGGAAACTGTAAAAACCCCAAAACATGATGTTTTGTAATCTGCAAATTGTAATTGATAGAATTGTATGATGAGGCCTTTTCCACGATACACATTATAGGTTTCAATTCAGTCGTTTAAAAGATAAAAAATAACCCGAGGAAATGGTTGCAGATTAGTGAGAAAGAGATTACCTGTGCATTCACATCCTCCTTTTTGAAAATGAGTGAGCGTACTTCATCTGGGTCTACGTTGAAAATAGCTTTCAGCAAAGGAGGCTGTAAAAAAAAAAAACGAAGTCAGACTGACATTGTCACAAGTATACAATTTGACAAAACAATAATCATTCAAGTTGCAACACAGACATCTGGATCCTGGCCATCAAGCACCGCCATACACACGACTCATTTGCTCTGAGATTACAAAATCATGGTTAGACTGTAAAAAAGTCCTAAATATTATTATTTAAACATTGTGACAATGTCACAAAGACAAATAAAATTTTAATCTTTAGAAAACCACACGTCCAGTCATGCGCTCCATATAATTTATGGATGAGAAAAACCCTCAGTTTAAATAAATCAAGGTTTCCAAAACACAACCTGAGTAAAGGAGAAGGTTGCTGAAATCCTGAGGAATGACCATTAAGGATCATGCTATTCCTATTCCGAGTTCTTTGAAGTAGTTGAACTGGTCCCACCTTTCTTCAGGGAAAATACAACTGTGTATGTTGTTTTCTATATTTTCAACATTCTCATTTTGTAAAAAACAAACAAACAAACTAATATGTTTAAAGTAGTGTTTAGCACAGTGTTACCCATGTGTCAGTAGCTAATATGATTATGTGAGAGACTGTTGCAGCATTTTGCTAATACTTCTTGAAAGACAAGGCTTTCTACATCACCCATAATGTCTCCCAGTGTGCAGGAGCTTTAAACTCTCAGCACAAGAGGATTAAAACTTGACAGCCTTTTTGCCAATACTTCCTGCAAGATGAGGCCCTCTCATAACACCATAACACCCACAGTGTCTCTTAAGAGTGAATAAAACTGAAAACTTCCAATGCAACAGGAATAAAACTTGACAGATTATCTGGAGCAACCATTCCCAGAGACTGGGTCGAGACATGACCCATGTGTGGTACATGGGTCATGAGAGATATTTCTGGGATGCCAAACAACGTTACTGGATTTTTTCCAGCCTTTTTATTTCTGACTTCAGTTAAGCTTCCAAAAGATAAGAAATAAGCAATCATTGTGGGTTATCAGCTGTGACCAGATAAGTTATTCCAGCAAGTAACAAATAATCAGTTCAGTAATACTTGTGTACGACAGGTGAGCTATTATCAAGCACTGCCATTAGATGTGAGCAATTACAGCCTTTGACTGAAAAATCTGCATCATGTATTCAAAGGGTAATGTAAAGAAATGCAAAGAGTCAGTGGGGTTTGGATTCACCTGCTACAATGTCTGACAGGAATAAAACCACAACTCTTTATATGCCATCAATGCACTTTTGCTGGAAAACAGGGGGATTATTTAAACACACTACATACAATCAATTTGATGAGCTGGATTGGATTCATGACTGTGAATGACGCAGCATGCAGAACACATTTGTTCATTGAAATCTCATACTTGGATTAACATGTCAGCCTGCTACACAGCCAGCTAATTAGCTAATGTGCAGCCGTGTAGCTTATGATGCCATCCAGATCATTTACATACTTTTCAAACTATATCAAACAGAACCAACTATGTTCAGATCTAATTCATTTTTCTGAACCGCTTCCAAATATATTTTTAGCAGCTCACACCCACATTGTTATCTAATACCATTTACATGGTACTCAAATTGAGCCTGTGGTCAAAATCAATTGTACTGCACGTCCATTTAAAGTTGTTTGAAACCAACAGGTCAAGATATGCATCGTCTGTGTGTGCAAAGTTGAGCCACATGTTTAATTGCAGCACTAAGATTGATGGTCACTAGGTATTATGCAAGACAATCTACCATTACCATCACCAGTTACTCTCTAAAAAATCAGAAAGTCATTTCATTCACTTATTCAACTGCCCCTGGATATCTGTAGGGTGCAATAAAGGTCAAGAAAATATGGAACATTTCTGGGCAACAAGAAGGCACTTGTGTGTTAGGCACGGTTTCATTTTAGACGATTTCTGAGTTTGCCTAAAGGATGGACACATCGACATTTTGTTGTTTTCAATGTTCTAGTCCTGCATGACTGGTGTAGGAGACTTGTGTGTCTTTCCCTGCAGGACAGTGTACCTCCTCTCCTCGTACAAGCCAGCCTAGTTAATACCATCACCATGGAGACAGCTCTTTGGCACTGGCTCACTGGAGCTCAGGCACACGATCATTCAAGCACACACACACACACACACAATGAACGACACATGAAGGTACCTATAATACAAGAATAGCAGTCATGTGCAAAACACCAGCCTTGAATGTCAACAGAAAGCTATTCTTGTTTTCACAAGTAGGTGGTAAGTGATTAAAGTTGATAGCGGGCCACATGTCTAATATTGTCACACTGCCACTCACATTTATAACCATTGCCTGCAAGTAGATTTCTCGAAAAGTAGAAATAGAAACCATTTTACAAAAACGCAAAACCATCGAAACTACTAAAATACATGTCTTATTTACTGCAGTGTTCGCAAGAGGAACAAACACTGAAAGCTAGGAAGGAAGGACATAACTGCTATGAGCTCGCTATAAATATACATTTATACAGTTGTCGCAGTAACACCACAATCAACAGATCGCATTGGTTGTTATGGCAGCCGCTTTAAAAACATTACAGAGGTTAAGCGGCTATTATTACATCGATGAAACACCTGAAAGGGACAATCAAGCCCAGTTTCGTATGGAATTTTCACGTTTCGCACAGGCTCTGGCTAATCGCTGGATAAATGGAGGGGTCATCTGGTTATAACTCTATAACCGCTGGAGCATGTGTCTCAGTAAATGTGATGCCACTTATTAATCACTAACAACATGGTTTCAATTACTATTCACATACAGCACTGTACCTACATTCCGCCTCATAAGTCACCACTTCATATATATATATATTTATAGCTCCATGATAAATGTTTTGGGAAACGCTTCCGTTTCTGTGAATAGCCGGGGAGACTCGTATTACATTCCACTGGCGAGTGTTGAAATCGAGGCAGCTAGCTAGCTAGCGTTAGCCAGCATCCAACACTAGCTTAAACTTGAGTGAGCTTTTGACAACAACCACCACTCACCTGGTCTCGAATTTTGAGAACCACCATATTTCTGAGATTTTAGCTGTTCTCACGCAGATTCATAAAGGGAGATTATCAGCCTCCTTCCCAACAGCAGTGTTTGATCTCTCTCTCCGTAGCTCTCCCGCTGCTTCGCTGGAGGCCTAGCGTGACGCTAACTTAGCTCTTTCTGGCTAGCTCCCTAACCTATGGCATGAAAGCGAAAGAGTAGCGGAAACTCCATAACATTGCCGCCACCATACCTCACCCCCCAAAAAGACGCGACGCCATTGGTCAGACGCGCAGGACTTGCCAGTAAGAGAGTTTCGCATGGGTCATTACTAAGAGGACAATATGACAGACGCACCAGGTTAAACATTGCACCGCTGACTGCGTTCATGTCAAAATAAACATGTGTTACGCACATTTAAATTCATTAACACGAAAGTTCAAGCTTATTATTATTGCACAGTTTAAAAAGTAGGGGGCGTTGTGGCTTCGCTATTTTGTCCGCTATTTGTTGACAACTACTTTTTATTTGAGTTACAAACAGTGACATGTTAATGTTGCACTTTAACAGTCATGCTACCAGAAGGAGAGCAGGAGACATAACCATAAATTAACCTGACTCACTTAAGAAGTTACGTGCAGGTAGGCCTTCAACGATTAATCAATTATTATTCAGTAACTGGATGAATAATTGTTTTTGATAAGCGATTAATCGTTTGTGTCGTTTGCTTCTTTCTGGACAAAACAAAAACATTTGTTGGCATCGTCGTTTGCAGGTTTGTGAAATACTGGTCAACATTTTGTATATTGGATTAAATAATGGATTCATTGAGAAAAAATGGACGGATTTAATAATGAAAACAACAGTTAGGTGGCTGCAGCCCTATATGACACTAAAACAGGAGGCCACTGAGTGTCCAGTCTGGTCAGGAGGGGCTGATGAAAATCAAAGTGTATGTTTTGATATGAAACAATACAAAGTTTATTATAAAAACGCATCTATGGTGCAAAATCAATCTGTAAATAATAAAAACAGACATACTTAATAATTACGACTTTATTTTAAATTAAGGGCCGCATGAAATTGATTGGGGGTCCGCAAGTGGTCCTCTGCACTAGGTCTCAACCTCCCATGATCCCATCATGATTAACTAGCCCCATGGAAGCTGGGAGAGCAGTTTTAAAGTTCGATGCTTACACCTGTCACACCCTCCAAAATGTCTCCATATATCTTTATAATTTAATTTCCTCCAATAATAAAACAAACATATACATACAGTCATCAGGTGTGCCATATATAGTAGCCTAAATAATCATTTGACACATCTTACTGGTTTAATAAACATAATGTAGTCTAATGTGAAAGTAAAAGACCATTTTTGAGAAACACCTTTTCAGATGCTTGCAGCATCTTGCAGCAACACTAGTCTATAGGTTTTAAATGCAGGATGTTCTAGGTCCTGTTACCTAACACCAGTGTGGTGAAATATGGCCCTCTAGTGTTTTAGCCTTCAACTACAAGCTGGCTTCATAAACAGATGATTTACATGAGGTTTAATAGACACAAAGATAATGAAAACAAAAAGCAAATATATGTGAATGTGTCAACTTGTAGTGTAACTGTCAATGTCTATACTGATTTTTAATGTTAAAACCATACATTACCTTTGTCAATTTAGGGGGAAATGCTAAGGTTTTGAGATTTCAGACCTACACAAGATTAATTCCAAGATAAATAAGCAAGTTCTTATGGGGGAAATGTGCATCGTTTCAGCAGCAGCAGTCACGATAGTAACAATTAGTTACAAAGTATTTATTGGTAAGCATGCATTAAACATAAGGAATATACAACATATTAATGTCTGCTTAAGTATTGTTACATCTACAGAACAACAGCTGATGATGTGGTTCTGTAATTTTCTCTGTACTGCACTGTGCAAACACTGCTGGCAGGGATGACATTACTGTATGTGAGTATTGTGTGTGTGAGTATTATGTTGAGGTCTCTACCAAGTACTATGAAGTTATGTCATAATGCAATGTTATTTGAATTTTACAGCTCAAGCTACATTACATATAGAGAAGATAATTATTCCTTGGTGGATTGTAAATAATCCACCAAGTGCAGTGAGTTATTCTATAAAACTTCAGGAAAGCAGTAAAGAAAACAGTACCGTTACTGTGAGAGTGAGGGAGGTATAGGGGTATTTATGTAAGAATGTACATAATGTTCGCCACCAGGCAACTTTCCAGAGCAGTCTCATATTTCAAGGCACTGGAAACAAAGAAAGAGGAGAGGGAAAAGTTTGTGGCAGCTATGCTGATTATTTTTGGTGTAGGTTGGGTGCCTTTGCAGGGGGTAATCCTTCTGGATCTGTCCCTAAGCCCCCTGAAGGCCACAGTATCCACAGCAGGAATACTTTCTCACTGGGGAGGCAGTGGTGGAGGAAAGGGGTTCCCACAAATTAAGAGGAGAATCTACGCACAGAGAGGTAATGAAGAAAACAGATGCTTATGCACATACCTCCTCAGTCTCCACCCCTCTGTAAACCTGCACCCCTGCCCCTGTGTTTACACCCTACATGTTTACAGGGCCAACTGTATGAGGGCATGTGTGAGACAGAAAGAAAGAGAGAAAGAAAGAAAGACAGTTGTAGCTCACCATGCTTCTAACCAAAGTGTAATAATGTAAGATCAATAGATGCATAGCAATAATAAAGAATTTAACAGATATTTATTATTGATATGAATCATATTTGCATAGTCATCATGAAAATGGTATATAGGATGACCTAAGCTATAAAAACACTTCTTGTACTTTATATTGCATATGCTAGGTCATCACTTTTAGTTTCATTAAGTTTATTTTTGTAGCAATTCTTTGTATAGTGGCTTTGGGTTCCTTCAAATATACCAAACAAAGTTTTTAGTTTTTATTAGAAAAAAAGATATACTTCAACTATTTCTTCTTCTTCTTTCAGGGTAAACCACTGGATGATATCCTGCTCAGTGCACACCCAGGTGTCTTCTTTACTAAGTTTTTTTGGGGGACAGCTCCAATACACTTTCCCATTACATCTGCAAAATTATAATAATATATGCTGACAATGACATTTTTATATATATATATATATATATATATCTGTGAAGACTGCAAAGCTCATGACATTTTTGCTTATGCTGAGAAATGACATGGTCCTAGTGTCTCGGTACCAGCTGTGAGGTCCTCCACAGTGACAGGCATGCAAGATCACGCCTCAGATTCGCTGATGTTTGGCTGTGCCCCTGTATGACCAGCCGTCAGGATGAGAGATAGCAAACAGCTGGACAGTCAGGGGCCCGTAGTGAAAGTGGCGTACCCGCTTTCTCTGTCCCAGCTGCCGTAGGACAGAAGAAAGATGAGAAGCGCAGGAGAATTCAATTTCAGCATATATCCCATCACTGCTCCTGGAGTGTCCATGCAGAGCCAGAGGCCACATAATCAGCAGATAAATCAAAATATTTGTCTCCTAAAAATGATTAAGGTAGCGCTGGTATAACAAGGGTTAAAATATTCCAAGAGGAATAATCACAGATCTGCACCCAAACATCCAAACACACTGTCACACTGTGATGTGTGATGAGCAGTGATGTGGGAAACAGGTGAACAGAGACAAGAGAGATGCTTTGTTCTTCTTCTGGAGGGAAGACATTTGTCCAGTGGGCCACACAGTTAACTAAGGCGAGCTACCGAAGAATGCTTTGAAGTGACACATAAAAATGTGAGACCATGGACAGCAGGAGATTTATGACGATGACTAATTTCCAAATAATCTCTGCTAATCACACAGTTAGTCGGGCCCTTTAAAAATTCCCACCACTGGGCACTTACTGTAAATTATAAATCCAGATCAGTGGGAAAACGGAGGCTTCACAGTTCATTATTTTACATGATTATACTGTATAACCAATTTACAATTCATGCATTTTATTGCCGTTTGGTGCGACAAGGTTGAACACACAAAGTTCCCAGTGTAGTCCAAGCAAATTACATATGAGTAGCATGACCACTAGATGGCACCATTTCCATTTTATGTGAGGTCTTACTCGGCCTTGTGGAGCTACAGGTGCTATTTTTAGGAGGTGCACCATCGCAAACCGTATTCTTTGGTTGCTGCAGCTGTCACATTGAGGACTTTTATGCTTTCATGCAATATTAAGAAAATAATAGCTTCTTTGTGAACAGTGAGCAACAACTAGTTAGATAGATAGATAGATAGATAGATAGATAGATAGATAGATAGCAAAGCAGTTTAAAATAATACAATTATATGTTCACTATATGAATAGAGGAAAAAGCACGACTTGTTTCCATGCAAGCCTGTTCTGTTTATGCATTCTGAAAATACTGACCAGATACTCCTGCGGTCAAAGCTGAACTCGTCTCTCTATCACGCGGATGATCAGAGGGACAGCGGAGGCAGACAGGGCACTCAGACTGGCACTGCCTCTGCTCGGCTCAGATTTTACCGCGTCCCCTGTTTCGACCAGGCGAGATTATTTATAGCTCAGTCGTCACGCCGCCGTCCGTCCACCTGCACACTCCAACCTGGCGACGCAGCCTCTACAACCCCTCACCCCCCTCTACTAATCAAGGTACAACTTCTCACTCACTCACTCACTCATGTTCCGATTCTTCTTTATGTTGAAAGTTATTCGACGCCATATGTGTACAAAATATTTCCTATAAGCCAATTCCTGTAAAAGCGAAACAGTGGCAACAACTGGTTAATTATTTAGTCGTTTAATAAGATTGTATTAAATGACCCACATAGTAGAAAAAGCAATGCAATTTGAATGCGCGTGAACAGGAACTAGAACATAGAACCGCTGGTAAGGTCAGCGCATTAATACGTCGGTGCTGCGGTCACACAGGTGGTCGCATTGTTATCGACAAATAAAAATATACCACAGACTACGTGATATGAGCAGTCTCGTCTTTCTGTCCCTGCCTTCTACAAAAAGCCTGCAACTATGTATGTATATATGTATATATAGATATATATATATACACATATATGTATATCTATATATGTATATATATACACATATATGTGTGTGTATAAATATATATATATAAGTATACACATACATATATACATACTGTATACATATATAATAAAATAAATAAAATAGTGTTTGGTCAGAATCAGAGACCCTCTGTCCCCCGTATTTCACACACTTCACATTATGTCTAGTGTTGGAACCAGTGCTTAGATCATTACAGCACTATTAATAACTGTACTTTAACTCGACACTTAGCTGTATAGTTCTTTACACCTGTATTCCACATTTAAAAGTTAATCTTTTATCTTTGCAATGTCTGTGTCTTTGCACTGTGCGTTGCAGAATATTTCATATCCCACGTTCGATGTCTTACATTCTGCTACTTCCTGTGTTGTACATAATTTGTTTTTGAATTTATTTAGCTTGCTTGTGTTAAAAACCTCCACACATTTCATTCATTAGATTATTTTTTTTTTTAGAAAAAGCTTCACCTAACTTTTCAATACAGACAAATCAATGCTGATTGAGCCTGTTATGAGCTGCACACAACTCTGTGTTAGTATTGTGGTGTTTATCTCTCTTTTCTTTTCTATTGCACACTATTGCACACAGAAAGTGATTTGCACATAGGGTGACCAGATCCCAACACAGCAAATGTGGAACAGAGAGCATTTTTATATGGGACAGTGTGGGCCACTCTTTATCAGTGCAGAGAGTTAGTGTAACATTTTGATAGATTGTCTATTCACCCAAGAAACCCTGGGTAGACTGAATGTATCACGTTAACTACTGGTGATTTATAAAAGCTATGGATTATAAAATATTCAAGCAGTAGAGTCAATTAAAAAAAAAAATTCCATTATTTACGTATATTTACGTTATTTAAGTATAACAACACATAACACATCTTGATTGACATCAGACGAGCAGCTCTGCGGCGACAGCCCGCCTCTTTTTTTTACACAGCCATTGGATCAGATGAATAATTTTTCAGAAAAGCATCAGTATAGAGTCAAATAAAATGTGGGACATTGTCTCAATATTTTGGATGTAGGACACGGGGTGCAAATGCTGTGCAGTCCCCTGCAAACTGGGACACCTGGTCACCCTATTTGCACATGGCACATGGAGGCAACCGAAACTAGTAAAGCGAGACGGCTGCACAAAGGTTCTGACTGAAACACAAAAAAGTTTGACAGGATAATTGTTGCGCTGTGCTGCAACAAATGCTCCCTCAGACAGGGCTGATAGTATTGCTTGACAGAGTGAGATTTCAGGTTTAGGAAGCTCAAAATGGAGCAAGCTTTAAATATAATATAATTTAAATATATATTTAAATATAATCGTAATATACACAACCATTTAATTGCAGATTGTATTGTGTGCGTTTACGTTTTCTGAAGACCTTTTTGAATATGAAGCTACTTTCTCTAATTTTTGGTTTGTACAGATACTAAAACTGTCATCACAACATGTCAGAGTGGAGTCAACAGTAAGAGCTTGTCTTACATGCTGGTAACAGATGACACCTCTCTGACTGTGCACTTGTAATGAGGGTTATTTTATTCTGCTAGTTTGGTTCTCGGCTGTTTTGCTGAACACCCTGTCACTCAAACAACAACTTTAAGCAGATGTGTTGCATTTGAAATGATTCACGTGCGATGGCATCGGTGACCAGTGCTCATTCCACAGCCGTCGCATGGTGAGTGCATTTCAATCGTCTCGGAGCAATGTAATAGGAAAACCCGCAGAACCACAGACCCTCCAGTGTAGACATGACATTCTCACTCAGACAGTGACACGAGAAAAGCACGGCTCATTCTTGTCATGAAAGCCTGTCACAGCCACTCCAAATGACCCTTCAGCCATCTTTCCATTTCTGAATATTTATCATATTTTTACATTAGACTTGTTCTTGGCAGGTTAATGCTCACAGATGCCTGCACTGCTCAGATGGCTTGAGGGGGCAGGTACCATCTGAGCTGTGTCACAGAGAGAAAGTCATTTTAACAGCACCTTACACTTGGCCTCACACATAATTTCATAGTACCAATGAATGTGTTAATGAGACAAAATGTCTTTGATAGAACAAGCACAAGAAGGCATCTGTGGATTATTCACTGGATTTGATAACTTGTTGTTGAGATATGTTCAGATGTACAACTAGTGAGCAGTGTTCTCAATAGCAGTTTGTCACAGTCCTGCTCTATTATGCATGTTAACCATGGTGATTTATTATAGCTGTAAAATTGTTGTTTGATAGAGTTGTAATATTAACTACTCTATTAACTAGTCTATTGACCTTGCACAATAACCAGCAGAAATGACATAACAAGTGAGAATGAGCTTGTTAATCAAAGTGGAGAGAATACAATTCCTTCTCCTCTTTTTCACAACTAAAGTGATGAAAGTGATGAATTACACTTTGCCACCACGGATTTACTTCCTGTGTTTGTGTGCCGTCCTTGATTGACTGTGACAGTGCGACAGCTGCCCTCGCGTCATTTAGCAGACACTGGTTTCAGTAGAGAAAAAGAATGTTGTGGTGACTGAAAGCAAGTGAATCTTCTGCTTCAGTTTGGCTATTGTCACACAAACACAAATTGTAATTGTTTACATGTGTGTTGTGTGGATTTGCACATTAAATGGGTCTCTGTGTGCAGTTCATTGTCATATTAAAAGCTACACGGTTGAAGATGTACGGTTTTTAGTTCATGACAATATTTAAATGTTCTCAATAAGACATCAAGAACACCCACTGCTCAACCGAAGTAAGTTCAATCTTGTTTGATATTTATGACAGATTTTATAACACATCATTGGTGTGAAATGAATATGACACGGACAGTTTGTTTTTAACATGCACAGCAGCTATCCAAATATTTTATTCATAAATTTGATTGGTTATAGATTTAATGAGCCATGTATAGAGGAGACGGCTCTTAAAGAATGTAAAGAGTATTATAAAAAAGGTTAATGTTGTACTGACCAGAACTGTACACCTCATGCTTGATGTTTGATGATTTTATGAGTTTATGGCACAAAATACTGTGCAGGAACAAAGGAGTTACAGGCAAGCAGATGATGATAACATTTATTTGTGACATTTTCTGGTACATTAAGGATATTTAGGCCAAATTTAAATTGTTCATATATAAGCTAAATTAAAACTAGCAATGTGAATATAACTTATTATATTATTATTATTATAATATAATACGTTTTATTTAGTAAATCTTTTGATACTGTGATTCTCTACTTTTTCATTTTGAATCTGTCTTGGTCCACATACTTCTCAGAAAGGGAGAATTAGTGAATAAACACCTTTTGTAATTAGTACACATCAGTCACTGTCAGTCAGCATAGTGTGTTTCTTTAGCTGGATTTTCACACTTGGAAATAAGCCCTCTCTCAATCCATCACTCTCTCAATCCATCACTTGCAAAATGACAGATAATAATTATATACTTTCACAAGTGGCTGCAAATACAGAAACACTTAAAAATGCATATGAATGCACACTGAGAAGTGAGAGTGGATTCTTAAATCTCATGAAATGTTTCTCAGCTTCGTGTTGGCCATGGTTGTTGACACCCTTAAACTATTTTTTGTGTGGTCTAGGGATCTATTATTGGCTCTGGCTCCAAGTGTTCTCTGTTCCATAGCTAGATGAATTCCCAACATGGCATTAGGTAACCAGGCAACAGTGTACACTCCACTGCTTAGTTATCATTTTCTTTGTACAGTTATGGAGTTTAATAGTAAGTGACTACATGGCAGTCTGCCAAAATTCAACGCTGTGAGCAGAACCTGTAGAGCCTGATGTATGTCAGGCAGCATAGAGGCTAGCAGGCTATATTTGGCTGCAATGTTCCCTTCAAAAAGATGAGTTCTAGCTCTGGATTTGACATTTCTCTTAGACTGGGAAAAAAAAAGGGTTTGGGTCAGTGAGTTTTTTTGTGGGAGGAGGGGTGTTGTCGATGCTCAGAGGAAGGTGCTGGTCTCTGTTCTGCAGTGGCTGCATGCATTGCGACTGTATGTTCTCTTCGTTGTTGCAGGACAGGAAGCTGTAATGACAGGATGAAACGCGTAATTACATATGTTGAAGCAGTACAGATGCAGAATGATGTCAGAAAAACATCACTATAATACACACAAGCCACACTGTCACATGGTAAACATTCTACACCTACAAGTTCTTTGGTTTTCTATCAAGTTGTGTTTTTCTAGGTTTTATCCTCATTTTGCCCTCGAAAAGCTTATACCATTTAAAGGTAGGGTGGGAGATCATTTTCTAAAATCCTCTTCACACCCTGATTGTCACTAATTAATGAATGCATCGTCGCAAAAATAAAAAAAATGTCAGTCACCTGTGGAATGGACAGGCCTGTAAAAACACCATCCAATCATATTCAACGCCCCAAATGAATTAATTGGAGCGTGATGCATCGCGTACCCCTCTTCATTTCATCGTTTTACAGTACGGAAAAGACATAGCTAGAGACAGTTGCAGCAAAGTTACGGCAGAAAAGGTGCCAATGAAACACAAATGAAACACGTTTTTTGAGAATGCTACTTGTTAGAAAAAGGCTACAGTGAACATTGGTGATGTGTTTGAACCCAGAAAGGCCTGCAAAGTGATGCCATGGTGACTCTGTTTCTAGTGGACAGGTAGGTTCACTTTATGTCTTTGTGATCTTTTAAGAGTATTTGTTGTTTTTCGGCATCACGTTGTCAATCAAGAACAAGTATCTAAAAAAAGTTAGCATTACCGAAAAGTACCGAAAGTTAATATCTGTGTGAAACCATGCTCTTCGCATTCCTGTGATCTGGAGGTGTGGCTTCAGAGGGAAGTCTAAAGAAAGGGACTTGGACTTTTGAATTCAAAACGTAGTCTACTCAAACTGTTTTTCCAGGATCTCCCACCCTACTGTACCTTTAAGTATCATACCTTTTCAGCAACCTAAAACAAGTGACATAATGGAAATACGTTTTGACAAATACTGACATAAATGTATCTGCTTGATGTTTATAGAGAACATTCCTTGGAGTGACCTCGTTGTTCTGGCAGGGACATTCTCATGTGAAGACAGTCAGGTAAGATCTGTACATTATAGACCCATAATGCTGCTGCTGCTGCTGCGTTTTTACAGTCCACAAGCCTCTCAACTCAGTGATGATGTGCATGACTAGGTGATGTAAGCAATATTATTTATTTTGCCCCTGAGTTCTGTTTTTGGTCAGGCTTTTCCTGGGTGTGCTGTGTGTGTTTTGAGGATAAACAGAAGCATGTGGAGGGGAGTTCTGGCCTTTGTCTCATTGTGTTGTCATGAAAAAGACATGGAAATTAAGTCATGTTCACACCTTTATTTATTTTTGCTGTTCCTTACTACTGGTGCCTCTCCAGTAGAAGCAAGAGTGTGGCTGTGGAGCTGACATTGTGCAGACAAGGTGCCAACAATTATTCTCTGACTTAAATAAGTTTTTTCTCACACTATCACACTCTCAAGTGTTTGTTTCTCCCACTGGTTATTTGTTCATTTGTTTGTCAACTTTGTTCACTGCAGTTTCACTGCCTCAAATTTTAGCTGTATAAGTTTATTGTATTTCAATTTAACAGTCCAGTGTGTGATAACTAGTGACATCTACTGGTGGGACTGCAGAATGCAACAAACCAACAGGGAACTATGGCTTTTCGCAGACCAGGAAAACAACTTTATTTCCTCTCTTGTGCTTTTCCACTCTGTCAGTTTATGCATCAGATCTATGTGGGTGGAGCTGTTTGTCCTTGTTTGCCTTTTAAGCATCCACTTTCACAAAATGCAAAATCAAACCCCTTGCCTTAAGTACACATTATAGGCTTATTCTATTTGAAAACCAAATGATTACATTTCAAAGTGTCTGTCAGCACTGGTCTGCGTCATAGAAAGTGGCCCCACCATGAGCCTAGTCTGTCAAATTTGTATGGTGAAATCACTGAAGGTGATAAATGAGCTGTGCTTCAGAGTTCTTGGTATGCCCAGTCTGATGGGCTGGTTGTCACTTAACTGACAGAGGGTGGGGCCATTTCCCCTGATGGCAGAAACAGACAAACTTCGTACTTCACAGGCCCATTAGTTGTTACTCCATGCCATCCCATCATCCTCCGGGGCTCTGAACTGGACTGCCATGCGTCATGCTAAACATCTCTTTGTTGTTAGCTTTCATCTGGAGGTATCTGCCACCTCTATCAGCCCATCCTGTGAGTTATAGGACTGCAGGAGGTCATGGCCGCAACCTCTTCCCACTTGGCGTGAAATGTGCAGAACAAACTGATCCAGGAATTACACACAGATTGGACACACTTGCTGCATATCTAAGAGCAGAGCCCTCATAAAGGTCGCTGTGGCCACATAGGTGTGAAAGGGTTACCAGCCCATCTGTTTCCAAAACCCTTTTTTTTAACCCTCTTTGAGGTGACAACCTTAGAGCATTCTCTAAAATGTCCCGTAGCTTTGAGTGGCACTATCTTGGCCAAGCTGCTGACAACATAAAAAGTTTCCAAAAAGGTAGGCTTGAAAAGACATTTTGATGGATGCCTTTAGTGTTTTTATTCTTTTAATCTTTACTTTGCTCTTATAAAAGTATATGAAAAATGAATCTCAATATTTTGTTCATGTTGTGAAATACATTTAAAAATTGGATTTTCTTTCACACGGAGCAGCATCCGTTTATAGCATCAGTGAAAAAAAGAGTTTGATAGCTTTGAGGATATTGTCTCTTAACCGTTTTTGTAATGTGCTGGTAATTTCCACATGTTTTACGAGAGAGAGCTGAAGCTTGTTAGTCCCTGTGTTATTTAAGTGGCTGGACTAAAAAAAAGTCAGTTTGGTCACTGGATCTGAGATGAAAGGCAGAGGGCAGGAACATTGCAGCCACTCCCAAGCACAGTATGGTGGCATCGCTGTGTGAATGTGTGTGATTTTGTGTGCAACTGTGTGTGTGTGCGGTAGAGTGTTGGTTTGTCCATTGGAAGTGTCTTGTTTAGTATTGTATGTGCGCTTCTTGGAAGTGCCACCAGTGCATTTGCAGCATTTTCTCTTCTTGAGAACAACTTGCTTGTTTGTCCTTGGAGTTTGCTCTGAAAAGTTCACAGTAATATTTTAGCATGTCAACATGGCAGTTCTTGATTTCTACATTTCTTGTCCATGTTCTTAATCAACCTGCAGGGTGCACTGTTGCTGAAGGATCCATCAGGGGCTTTACCCCATTGGACACTGTCCCTTAATTACAGGTCCCGCGACCTTACTATAGTTAATGCCATGCTTCCATTATTAAACTTAGCTGATGAAACTCACATATGTTAAGTGGTTGTAGAGACAAAATGGTTGTAAATTGATTTATGATGTTTTAATTGTTACATAATAGAACACAAAAAAACCTGCATTTTCATAGGGTGAGACAAGATATTTATATTTTTGTGAAAAAACCAGCAAATATTTCCTGCACATACCATTGTTTTACCACCAAACAAGTGAGATGACCCATGAACTATTCCTTTGCCTCCCAGGGGACAGAGGAAATAGCGAGTTGTTTGAGTGGTTTAGGTGCTCTCTTAGGAATAACAAAAGTAGAACATAGTCTTAACTATGTTCTTGGGAATTTGTGTAACACAAGCCACAAAGTTCCAGTGCATGGGAGCTGATCTGGGTGAATTACTAACTGTGGTTCGGAAAAAAGGGAAACATGTGAATTGGATGCTGTAAGTTCCAGAAACTCAAGGTCACTGCAGCAAAGCATTTAAAAAGCCCCTCCAGGTTTATGCATATGGAGCAGTCCAGACATTAGCATTGTAACGGAGGTTGCGGGTGCACTGTGGGACATTTCCTGGTATGCATTAGCACAAGCCTAATAATCAGAGGAAGAGCTATTTTTCAGAGGCATTGTTGTCTTGTAGACCTTTGAGCCACCACAGGAGGAGAGTGCTGTGACTGTGCTGTGGTCAAGTTTAGAAGTGTTGGCGTAGGTGGAAGTGGCCTGGACAATAAGCTCCAGCCCTCCCTTCCCATAGTAAACTTGATTTCCTGTTGCTCTTATTTTACTGTTAAAATCCATGAATGGAGTTTTACTTAAGAATTGAAAAGGTCATTGACAAATCTAGAAAGGCAGTTGAGCGTGAAGTACAGCCTGATATGAAACAACTATAGGTTTCATTATGTTGCACTGTTGGGATTTTCCTAAGTGTGTTAAACATATTCAGGTCACTGAAGTAAAATCACTCATTCTGCTTTTTCTGTGACTGAAATAAAAATAGCGCTATATAACTAACAACAACTTGGAAATCTGTGGTTCTAACAGAAAAGATATAGTGTATTTTGCTACCACAGTAAGATCTTAAAGTCACCTGGGAGGGATTGATGCTATGATTATCCTCATACATGGGTTCGTCTAGCAGGATGTGGATTGGAAGGATGCCTCGGAACAGAGAACCTTTGTATTTATTAATCCCTCAGGGATTTTCTAAGGTCAGCTAAGCTTGGCTGGTTTCCATCAATGTCACATGTGTCTGTTTGGGCTAGTGTGTCTGTACGATAGGGACGAGGTGTTTGACTTCTGCAGGCGTTTCAGTGACGTAGGCCAAAGAGTCACTGACGCAATGATTGTGTGTGAATTCATGCAGAAAAGTCCTGCTTCATGTTCATTGGCTGACATCTAAGTAAAACGCCAGCTGATGCTTGGAATGAAGTTCTTAAGACTCCAATCAATGCTGAGCCTTCTTGGTATCATTAGGGGATCAATAGTTCATCTTCATTTGAGAGAAGGATCCTTAGCAAGGCGACAAAGTCATAAAGTGAGCTCATAATGACTGAATATGAGGTGGAAGTTATACAACAACAACATGGTCAATTTGATACAAACAGTGAATCAATGGTTTTCAGCACAGATTTGCACATTGATCAGTAAAAACACTGGGAGCTGCCCTCTGTTTCCAGTGGGCTTTTTGTGCCCCACATCTATTTTTAGAAAGCCTATGGCAGCAGATGAAGGCAGGGCATCAGGGACTTATTCAAAGATAGAAAGTAAACTGACCTCAAGGTCAGTGCACAATGACTGGATGCTATGAAATTGTGTTTTTGCCTTTTTGGAGCCTCGTTTTAGTTCAGACTGTCTCTCACATTTAAGTTAGATGGAAATGTCAATGTTTTTCTTTTTTTTTTACCTTGAAAAACATTTGTTGATTCGTCCCTTGCTTTGAATAGTACCTTGTTTTTCCTAAACAGAGACAGAGAGGAAACACAAAGCTGTATGGACTCCATCCTGCAAAACCTTGTTGGCTTTGTTTCAAGATTAAGTACAAAACATGACTTCCTTTATGCTTTTTCATGTTATTTGATCCGACCTGTTAAGTGCATTCTATATCACCCTGCAAGTCCAACAGGAAATTCCACAGGATGCCAGACAGAATAACCCAATAAAAGCAAGAGCGCCCAAATCATTAGTGGGGAAACACGCTCATATAACACATCCAGATGTACAGGCTAATTGGATTTTACCATCAAATCAACAGCTGTAGTGCCTTTGTGCTTTTATGAGGCTGACCGCAAGGTAAAAGGAAAATGTCCAGTTTGAAGTGACAGAGCATTACCTGTGGCTTTTAGCAGGTAGGATGGCTGAGCTTGAGCATGATGAAGTAAGATGGTAGACATTGAGGTAATTGTTGTGGAGATGTAAATTCCCTCCTGTAACAGGGCTGCCCTCAGCGCTGAGGTGTGGCCACTAGAGAGAAGAAGCATGGTTATGTCTGAAGTTGCTGTTCGTATCCCTTCTCTGGGGAAGAAAGTCCCCTCCGCCACACTTCACATCCGCTGCAGTCCTCCTGGGGTGGCATGATGAAACTCTGCATACAGGCAGAGGCAGGAAGAGTGGCTGTATGAAGGAAGGCAGAGAAGTGGATGAAATTAATTTCATTAAACTAATTCTTCAATTAAGCTATGCCATTCACTCTGTGGTCACTTTATTTTACAATACACCCCCCTGCCCCCTCTTTCTATCTTCCTGACATCACCACCACCACCACCACATGGGGTTTTGATGTTCAGAGAACACGGAACAACAAAACATGACTGACTCACACCCTCCCACACATGGATCATCTGCTATTAAGGGGAACAAAACATGTTCTAGCCAGATCAAATTAGTTGTAATATCTGTTGCAACACTTAAGTTCAGCTCTCTCCCTTCTCCAGTCTGCCTCCCTGCTGGGTTTCATCATGTACAGTGTGTCACAAGGCAGCAGTGCTCTTGTGATTAAGCCGCAGAACTTTGGGAGTTGATTTGGAACTTGTACAGTAATTGTGGAACTGCGAGTAGAGGAAAAAAACAAGTCTCCAGGTTATGACCACAGTTTCTTGAAATAGAACAGTGAGCGCTGAAGTACCATAGCGGGAAATATCTCTTTGTTATATCACTAGTCCCAATAGATCATTTGAATTGACAAGAGTGGAGTTAACAACAGAACAGTGATGTGTGCATGGATGTGTCTCTGCGCGTATGACTGACATCTTGTGTTCTTTCAAATAGGCTATAATGGCCTTCGATTTATATTTGGAAAGTGCTAGGGGCACTTCACTGCTCTAGCCCACTTGTTCCCTCGTCTGTAATATTCCCCCACTCCACGTCTGTACTGTCACAACATACACACGCGCGTGTACACAGACACACACACACAGTTGTCTGAGTTTGATATGAGGGAGGTGACAGTAAGTTGAGCCCTGGACCCGGAGAGCAGAGCAGAGTGGCTCTCCAGCAGGGACGCTGACGTTCACACTTAAATGCTTTAATAGGACTAAAGTAGACAAAGGCTGCCAGTGACGCAGTCAGAGCTATAATGGGCTTGCCACATTGCAGGTTTACTGGACCCTGCCTCTTAGACAGAGTTATTTCCAATTCCATCCAATCCCTCATCAGCCTCAGGAAGCTAGATATAAATAAAAAAAAGTGTAGGTTAATCGCTAGTTACATGTCCCACTTAATGTTTCTGTGTGTTCTAATCTTTTTTTTAAGAGCAGTAGGGCAGGTTGACCAAGGTTACTGGAAACTGAATCCAAATAAATCAGGTTGTTCCCTTCTTCCAAAGACAAATGAAAGGTAAACATAGGAACATATTTTAATAATAATAATACTTTTTATTTATAGGCGCCTTTCAGCGCTCAAGGACACCGAACAATGAATAAGGAAATGTACAAACAAACAAACAATAAAAACAGGTTAAGCAGGTTAAAGTGCAATTGAGATCACAGAGACAAAAGCAATCTTAAACACATGAGCGTTCTGAATGGATTTGAAAAGTGGAAATGAATTGATATTTCTTAGTTTGGGTGGTAGAGCGGCTGAAAGCTCTGCTCCCCATGGTGGAGAGATGGGGGGCGGCGGGAACAGAGAAATGGATGGAGGAGGTTTGCTGGCAGAAATTTAATGAAAGAATTAATGAATGAAGGTTTTATTTTGAACATGTGAACATAATACAACAAAGAAAGAGAAAAATAAAACAACAGTCCTGAAAAGGAGTAGGAATAAGCATATGCTTATTTAATCTTCACCCTTCTCCACTATTCATCGAAATTGAATATACTACTGTATATTACATATACTGTCTATTATATACAGTATACATGTTTGTATCAGTTTACAATCACACAAACTAAGAAAAAAATGACATCCTTGTGGTGTGTGAAGGACACCATAGTCCCCTAATGTGCATGGGAAAAGGAGAGGGTGAGCGGAGGAGTCCTCCGTCCGTTACAGTCTGCAGTCTCACCATTAGATGTCACTAATAGGAAATCAGTGGTCATGCTACAGTAAGTCAGTTTGGTCACACGTTACTTCTTCGGTTGATCAATTATACCTCAGTCTATAGGTTGAGGTCAGTGTTGTATGCAGGGTCAGCGCTTGCCTCCTCTGACAGACACTGTGGCAGATGGAGCGCTGGGTCTTTAGTCATCATTACCTTGGACTTGAAAGCGTGTTATCTTTCACACCATCTTATCCGTGTTGTATGCCAAAACCAAATTACAAAGATCAGGAGTTTGCGAAATCTTTGTTTTTTTTTTTGCTCCGAGTGACCATTTTACATAGAGAACTGAGACAAATAATTTTATAATATAATATATATAATAATATAATTTAAATATATATAATCAAGATAGAAGTATGAAAAAAAATAACATGTCCATAGTCCCTATAATCCGTGTTTTTATACTGCACAACAAAGCATATGCTGAGCATATACTGCGTTATATATCACTCGAGAGTGAGTGGTTTTATGTCTGGGGCGAGCCTGTGAGCTGTGCATTTCCTTCTTGGCTTCTTGGTTGTTGTTGTGATAAAAGAATTGAGGGGTTAAATGTTTGTCCAGCTGAAACAACACAGTAAAACTCCTTCTCCGTCTCTCTGTTGCCCAGTCGTCAGAGCTTGGGACCTAAAAATAGCCGCGCTGGCTCCACGCCCCTGGCTGGGGGACAGGTCAAATTATGAAGGAAGATGAAAAATTTAAAGGCACAGGCTGCTTGGCCACAAACCCACGCCTACGTCAGTGGTCGGATTGAACAGTTGACTTGACTTTTTTGGGCTGGGGTCAGATTTGAGTCAATATGGATGTTGGCCAGTAGAGGATTTAACATGTATTGAAAAAGTCTTACTATCCCTGCAATGTGTGTTTTTGTGTTTGTTATTCCTCCTGTCCACCAAAAGGGTGTATCAAGGAAATGGAATGTGTAATCCTGCAGTGGCACTCTTGACACACTTTGAGAGGTTTATGTAATTGTGATAATCTTACAGTTGGCCTCCTTGGCTAGCTAG
Source organism: Solea solea (assembly GCF_958295425.1). Classification (NCBI taxonomy): domain Eukaryota; kingdom Metazoa; phylum Chordata; class Actinopteri; order Pleuronectiformes; family Soleidae; genus Solea; species Solea solea. Next base: position 10,432,732 of record NC_081146.1, read on the forward strand.
TTGAAAGCATGCTTCCTGAGAAGCAGCACTACCCTGGATACACACTGAACCCTACACATACGAACACTGGGCTAATGCAGCGAGGTTACGCTTAAATGAGCACAGTGTTCCTCTGGTGTCTCATATGACTCGACGTGTCATGTCAGATTTTTACCCTTTTTTTTTTCTTTTTTAAAAAAAATACACAATTGTAATTTCTATTTGCCCAAAAATAACAAAACCACGGTGTTTCCATATTTTGTGAATCACACAAAAGACGACCACCATTTCATGCTGCCGTATATGAGACTCTCCCACTACATCAAGGCAAAAATTGATCATTCCAGCCATGTACCTGAGAGAACAAGATGAAGACATAAATAGAGTGAGTGAGAGAGACTGGTTGAATAAATCAGAAAAATGAGAGATGGAGGAATCAAACCTCCATCTGCAGAGAGAGAGTCAGGAGGCATGCCTTCTGGCAGGAGCTGAAGAAGACAGCTGTGTTTGGTGTGATATTTTTAAACACATCAATGTTGCTCCAATCCCCATGCCTCGCCTGACCTATTTTTAGCCAGGGCTGGCCATTGTTCTATTTCTGTCACCTGTGGGCCACGCAGTTGTTGATTCACATGCAAATTAAGCCTGCTCCCTCCCCGGCTTGCATTACTGCCTCAGCGAGGTGCTCAGTACATGGTACACGGCATTCGTAGCAACCCAGCTTTACATTTTCCTCAGTCTCAGCTCAGGCACTTTGCAGAGAAGAAGAAAGAAAAAAAAACGACACGGACTGGAAAGAAATAGGAAGAGAGGCAGATTAGAAAGAAAAATAGTGGGTCCCTTCTCCAAACACTGTGTTTAGTGTTTGAACCAGATTGAGGCAGGGCACGGGGAGCTTGCAGAGAAAGAGAGTGTGCAGTTTGTGTTTTTGCTCTACAGTGAGAGTGGTTTCTCAGAGGAGGAGGCAGAGGAAGCGAGAGAGTTGCCTGTTGTCGTGGTCTCTCCCCTGAGTGGCTGAGGGGTGGCTCTTGGTGACAGGAAACACAAGGCTGGCGATGAGACCTGACCGCTGAGTGGAGTATGCTGCAGACGATTTACGAGGGCGAGTCAAGTTTCTCCACAACAGAAGGGCACGTTGGACACCAGCAGCAGCCCACCCAGAGCAAGATGCACAACGTGAACAACTCAGGTGATCACACAGACCGGTGTTTCTACTCCTCTTGAGGAATCTTAGTATTTTCCCCGTCTTTCCCCCCCCTCTTCTTTGCATTCCTGCCCCTGCCTTTTCTCCTTTTGCTGAATCTGTTCCCACTTCTCCGCTATCTCACATCCTCTGTGAGTCTCACACACACACACACACACACGTTCACTCTCTATCTCTCTCGCTCTCTCACTCTCTCGCATACTCTCAACTCTTTGCGCTCAGCTGGTCTCTCATTCTGTGTGAAAAGAGAACTCAAACCTTCTCAGCACAGCAGCGTGGTAGGATCAGGCACTTCTTCCTGAATCAAGGTATTTACTCTTGTGTTTCTCAGATGAGTAGTCACTTGAATTTGTGCTAACAAACGTCTTGTGATGAGTTAAAACCGCCTGTGTCTATTCAGCATGCAGAAGAGTGCTATTTTTATATGAAAAAGAAAGAAACATGTTAACACTATTCCCATGCTCTCCTTCTCTGAAATGAGTCAGTGTGACCATGAAAGGAGTGTTGTGTTTTGCGAGCTTCCATGTCAGTATGCACTTTTCAGGGAACCGGAAAAACTGTACGGAGAGGACAAATGAAAGGTTTCTCTCAGGGTATTTACAACAGACATTGACTGTTCTATTTTTGAGCTGAGAAGTGAATTGAATTGAAAAGAGTTCACGCTGACATCAGTATGAGTAACCTGTATTCACCGGCTTAAGATGAGTCACACCTATTTTGCGTTGATTTTTTTTTTTTTTTTTTTTTTTTAGAACGTTGCTATTGATAAAATGCCTTTTTGAAATAGTTTCGGGCTTGAAGCATTGTGTCCTACGATACTGTTCAAATGAATGCGTTACGGCAAAGTGCACAATGAGTCATGTTTGACTAGATTTACTGGAATGTAATATGACCAATTTTAGCGTAGTATTTAAAGATGAGCTAAAACTCGTAACAAATAAAAAAAAAACAACAACACTGTCTTAAATCTGATTTGAGAGAAGTGAACAGTGTGCCTGAAAACCTCTCCCGGCAGTGGGCTGAACGTGAGGGGATTTAAAAATAAAACGGGAGCATGACGGGGAGATGACACATTCCACCTCTGTCAATAGAACAGGTTATCTGACCATCTGGCTGCACTGTCTTGACGGCCAGTGAGCCAAACAACAATTATACTGAGCGCCTTAATTCAGACTCCTTGCTTATTCTGTGGGTCAGCTATTCTTAGGTGAGTTATTTTCAGCTTATGGCATTAGCCTGCTAAGATTAGGCGTCTGTGCGTTATCATTCCATCTCGCCGTGCTCCTGATATAACAGCAGTTCAGAACAGATATATATATGTATATATATATAGATATATAGATATATATATATAGGGATTTTGCCTGTTTAATATGTTCTTTCCACACCTGACAGTGACTCACATTATCTGGGCGAAATGCTGTACCAGGATCACTTTGTGTGAATTTGCTATAAGCGAACGCTTTCCCTTTAAAGTCGACTGTTATCTGCGTTTGAGGATATTGATCCGTCTTTGTGAACAGCGCTGTTTAGCTTTAGCTTTGTGAGCGTGTTTTCTGTGGCAGTCTTCGCAGCATTTAAATCAGGACCTCTGTTGTTACACTTCAGAAAGACTGTGAAAATTGAAAGGCCATATTTTGTTTTGATCAGTGCCAGTAACATTAAAGTTCTGACAAGCACGGCCCTCACTGCGCTCTCCAGCGGGGGAAATCTAATTGTGCAAAATATCATGTAAAATATCATGCATGCTCCTTTGAATAGGGACCTTCACAGCGCAACAATGCTGCCCCTTTCAAGTCCTCTTATCTGTATTCTGTATCTACTTACCATCCATGCTTCAAGTGCCCCCTTGCTGATGAGCCTGAGCAAACCAGTACAAAAGAAGATGATTTTGTTTCAGTGTGCTTTTACGATTGCTCATTAAAGGAGTGAAGTAACCTATTATTTTGAATCAAAGCTTAGTCCAAGTAAAAATATATATGTTGCATTTTTGTTATGGTGTAATGTACAGCTGAAGATTTAATACATTTGACATTTCAATTTTATTGACTTGATGATGTAGAGCTGGCAGTGGATAATGATGTAAAGCCTTGACAGAGGGACACTTAGTTTCTTGTGTTATCTCCGTCTTTTTGCTTGGATCGAGATTCAGCATCATTTTGTGTGGCGGTGTTGTTTGGCGGGTAATAACTGGACTTCTGGCTCCCTTTAGTCTGTGATGGTACGGCTCAGCTCTCTTTGTTAGCAGATAGCCTGCAAGCCGCAGCTCTGGCTCAGCTGCAAGGACGAGTCTGAGTCTTAAAAATAAAGACCTGTTTCCTGCTTTAGACATGCCAGCTGCTCAAAATAACAAGGCACTTAATGAGAGACCCAGCACCACATTGCAGTTGGAAGCATCAGCTTATTTTTGCCCTCAAACATCTTCTGTATCTTTGGATCTATTTATACTCTCAGACAGGGAATTAAGATCAACAAGTGTCTCAATAACACTCTAAATGTTCACAATGTACATGTCTACAGTGTAAACACAAAGGGACCCACTGTTGTTGTTTGCTTTTATTTTTCGGCTCATCAATAATGAAATATGAATTAAATATGTTTTATCAATGGTTAGTGTAAACATTCTGTAGACACACTCATACACTGATAGAGCAACCAGAGTTCCATCAAATATGATTTTACTGCTTCAGACCAAGCAGAATGTATAAGGACATCTGCAAAAAGCAGATATTTAACAATTCTAATAAAAATGAAAGAAGTTCTTAAATATATATTATTACTAAAAAAAAAGATGAAATGCCACAATAAATATTCATCGTACTGAACTCGTTTTATGAACAAATTAAATAGGGCATTATTTTATCTCCATGCCAACACTCGCGCAGCATAATTTCCCCCTTTTTTATGTTGAAATGTGAGCATTTGCCTCATTCACAGACACTAAAACATATCTATAGGTGCAACACAGACTCGGCAAGGTGTAAAAATAGCTGCATACTTTATATTCAGTGGTATAGTGTTACAGTTTGAATGATTTCTTTTTCATTTAAGTTCAAGGTGAGAAGTCCAATGTGAGCCTGCATGATGACTTATCCTAATAGTGTTTCGCTGTGTATTATTTCTGTGTTTCAGACGCCTCACATGTAGTAGTAATGTCACTGACGATGTGACGTCTATTCTCCCTCCAGGGTGGGAAGACTGCTAATGTGGCCTGAGGCAAAAAAAAAAAGAGGAAAAAAGACCGCCATCCAACATCTCAAATTAAGGCTGTGATTGTCACTCTAACAACCACCAAGGCTAATGAGAGGCATATCGGTTATAGAAATAAACACTTTGGGGACACTAGTGGTGCGACGCTGCAGTGAGAGCGTGGTCACAGGCCATGAGTCACTCAATCCCCCTTGGCAGGTCCTCCACAGGGAGGAATTTGGGCATGGGGCAGGGTGCTTGTCGCACCCTTGTGCTAAAAACAAATTTGGGACCTGTCATTCATAAATCTCTTGTTTACCAGTGCCTAGAGACACTTCAGGACTGCACTCTCCACCAATCAGGAGGCACGTCACTGTCACTCGGAACAAAGTATTCTTAGCGAGGGTCATGATCGCCAGTGGATCTGTTGAATCACTGACCCTACTTCTTCTTTTTCTTCTTCTTCTTCTTCGAGAGTGATCGCTTTAGAAATTGACCCAAAAGTTACATTAATGCACCTCTGCGCTTTTATTTTTGCCCGTGTTAAATTGAGCAGGCCACCTCACAACTGTGACAGTCTTTTGCACATTGTCTATATTAAGACCCTGCTCAGAAAAGCATTTATATTTAGCCCCAGTTACTGGTGGTTCCATATTCTCCTCAGCCTGGAGAGTATTTTTGTAATACAGAAACATTACATTTCAGTTTTGGGTAGGTTTAGGGTACATGTGACTCAAATGTATCAACTGTGAATTTGAGGCTGTTGAAACAAAGCTTCTTATGTATCCTGTGGTTGAGTTGAGTACATAGACAGAGGCATGCATTGACCTTTCCCCTGTGTTTCACTCAGCACGGATGACAATGTCAATAGTGAAAAATGAATTTTACATTAGGTAGTGGATTCAGCTGAGGCAGAACTATACCTATGTACCTTCAGGACCTTATTATGTTTCCCTCAAAGCTGCCATTTTATCCAGCGTTATTTTGCCCACACAGTGGACGAGAATAGAAACGGGCCCAAGAGGCTGTTGTGGTTTCCTCAAGGGCTGTTTCATCCAGCCTTGGTTGTCAAAGGTTGCTTAAGCTTTCACACTCGTCCTTCACCTCCCCACTTAAACCACTGTCTGAGATGTTCTGATGGAGGCTCAGCTTGGTGTGCTGATCCTTAATGCCAGTCACAATGAGGGTACAGAATGGAATATAAGATTAATTAGATATCGCAGTGGTAAATTCTCCAAAGCAGCAGGTGCTTTTTTGTTGTTGCGTGTTTTTTTGATTTTTCTTTTGCTATATTTAGGTCTACTAGAGAAAAATATCCCGAAGGCTCCCTGATTCTGTGAGCCCTTCACTGGTTCACAGTTTCACGGCTGCCCCTGGAATAGTAGCCTCCACAAAAGAGTCCTTTTTTCCAAGTACTTTCAAGCCAAGATTAATATTCCCTGTCAGGAAAGAAGGCTCTGTTCTACAGGTGCCTGCTGAGCTGTTTCCCTCGACTGTCATTTGATTGGTGCTGTTTTTAGAACACAGGGAGAAGAAATACAGCTCAGGAGTCCCTTCTTACTGTCTTTACTCTTTGAACATGTTTTAAGACGACTTATCATATCACTTAGCCACTGACTGTCTTCAGAGTGTGAGTCTGTGTGCCTTTGTGTGTGTGTGTTGGATGGTTTTGTAACATGTTCTCTCTGCTGGGGACTCCTTTCTTATATAAGCGCTGAAAAGCTGATATAATAGTCAACATGTCACATTGCCACTGTAGGCAGGAGATGACATGCAGTGAGACTCAATATCTGCAGGATGGGGAGACGTAATTATGTCGCCAGCGTTGCCATGGCAGCGGCAAGTTAGGGTGGTGGATACTCGGGTGTGGGGGTTGTCACAGACCAGGATTGCGCCACTTGCTTTTATGTTTCTATTTATAATCATCACCGCCGCATAGACATGGAATGGTGGCAAAGAAAAACAGGCTACATGGCAAAACAAATGGGCGCCAGTGAGCTTCACAGCATCGGTGAACACTGGCACGCTGCATCTTAATTGACAGCTACACCCAGCGTCACTACTTCTTCTGGCAGGTTTAAATTCTTATTCATTGGTATATTGCATTATAGTTGATGAAGATAAATACAGGCACAGGACAAACACTAGACAATGTAAGTGAAAATATAAAGTGTCACATGTCACTGTTTCTAAAAGCATAAAAGCAGGTGGTGAAGAAAAGCATTGTCCATGTTTGTTCTCTTAAATGTGACCCTTGAGAAGATTGAGCCAATGAATGCACTCAGTAAATCTCTCTGTAGCCACGGGAATTTTAAGAAGGTTTGAATATTTCCCTGGTTTGAAAACCAATGAAACATTATACAGTCTGCACAATGCTTACCCTTCTTTGAATGTCACTCCATGATCGGCATAACTAACACGTCATTTAGTCAAGAACTGGCCACTTTATATAGTGAGTGGCCAAATATGCTGTGTCCCGAATACATACATAGGTGATCCTGCAAGCGGCACGACTGTTTTAAAGATACAGAAGTGTGGATTATCATAAAAACAAAACAAAAAGGGACAGAGAAAAATATTGTACAGTCACTCATCATCCTCTGTGGAAGTAGGTGATGAAGTGGCCCTGTCTCTGTTGTTCGTAACTGGAAATTGATTTTCTCTGTGGAACATGCTATATATAGAGCTGGGAGACCAAAGGGATGTCCTCTTACTTTGTATCTGGCAACTACTTACAATGAAGGTAGTTGTCAAAGACAAAGACGGGCCTCGCCGACGCACACGTTTACAGTATCTGCACTTAAAGATCAGTGACGGGAATTTCACAGTGGCGTGAAATCATAAACACGTGGATTCATCAACTTTCGTCTCCTTGAATTATTTATATAACGCAGTGATGTCTGCATGATGTTCTGAGGAATCCCTTATTTATTTATTTTATCCGGCCGTGCAAAGATAGGATTTATCTAAATACTTTAATCACCACTGTAGCATTCCGTGCCAAATGTCCATTCAGTGTGTTCTACAGCTGCTCCCAGTGGACGCTACACTGACCGATGTGATGCTGTTTGTTTATAGACATTTTTATAATTGCAGGTTTCTGGGGATCGCGAGAGAAAAATATGTGCTCCTTATTTCTGGGCTTACTTATTTATTTTACCATGTTTCTTTTCTCTTTCTCTTTTAACATATTTTTGTCTACAGCAATATACATATTTAAAATAAGACTGCGTATTGGCAAAAATAATACATATCCTCCATACAGGGGGGAAGATTCAATACATTAAGATATACTGGGATGCTATTAGCACAGGAATAACATGTATTGTTTGTCTAGTGAGAGGTGTGGAAGGAGGGGAAGACAGTCAAATAGCTGAAAGGATCTTGCAAACTAGTAGTCGGAAGCTTAAAAAGAAAACAAAATCATGCACTTTCATAATTCCACTGTCAAAAATATGTCTTGATATTAATACACGTGGCTAAAATGAATTGTTACAGGATCATGCCATGCAATTAAAGACTGACAAAGCTATGTTCTCCTTTATCTCTTCTTTCCACTGACGTCCTCAGTTGACATTAAGCCAGACGTGCCGTTGGCTGTGGATCCCTTATCTCCTTTGGACCTGCGCACAGATCTGAGGATGCTGGGGCCAGGATCGGACCCAGGTCTGTGGGAGAGGCAGCTGCAGCAGGAGTTGCTCATCATTCAGAAGCAGCAGCAGATCCAGAAGCAGTTACTGATCAGCGAGTTCCAGAAGCAGCATGAGAAGCTGACCCGTCAGCACCAGGCTCAGCTCCAGGAGCACCTTAAGGTCAGCGATGCACCGGACAGATGTATGGAGGACAGCACAGCAGTGCACCATGCGGAACAACACAACACAGCAGTGTTCAAAACAGAAGAGCACAAACACAGCATGGTATAGTGCAGATCAGTGGAAAACATTATAGCTCAGGATAATGTTACAGAGTGCAGAAAAGAAGGAAACTCAGCACTGCAAGGCAGGGTGTTGAGCAATACATTATAGCACAGCGTGGGTCTTGTTTTTACAGACAAGTACAGAATAGTCCATCACAGCAAAATGCAGACTGTTGTTTTAAAAATATATTTATCAGTGTGCGTCATGCTGACTTGAGGCCTGCGTGTTTCTCAGCTCCAGCAGGAGCTCCAGGCCATGAAACAGCAGCAGGAGCTCGCTGAGAAGGAGCGCCGTCTCGAGCAGCAGCAGCAACAGCAGCAGCAGCAGAGCCAGCAGGAGAAGGAGCAGGAGAGGCATCGGCGAGAGCAGCATGTTTCCAGCCTCAGCCTCAGGGCTAAGGAGCGCTCCAGAGAGAGTAAGAGCTTGACACCGCCATCATCGCCATCTTTTAAACATCAGGGGTGGAATTTGTGATTTTTAACGGCCGCAGGCTGAAGCGACCGCGATGCTCTGAAATCACCATAATCCTCAACCTCTTCAGTCATTTTTAATGCATTACCTTAGTGTGTGGCCAAACACAAAACATGCATCTAAACAGCTAAATTGTAATGGTTTCCTGTAGCGAGACGCTGTACTGACTGAGAAACTACTCATATACAGTTTTCATACAGCGCCCGTAATTATTTACTAATGATTTACTAATATCCAGACATCATTTGTGCTACGAAAGCTCAGTAGGCTTTGTAGCTTCTTAAGCTCTTGGAGCTTGGTGGCGTGGAAATGCTGCCAACACGAACACAAACAAGTGATGTAACATTTGATTCTAATTTCACTTTTTACAGCAACCAGCCATTCATTAATGATAACTTTAGTCAAGTCATATGTTCGTATTTCAGTCAGAGGACACACAATTGCCTTTTTTTTTTGGTGATAATGAATTAATCAAACTGTTATATTTATTTGCCATCTGGTAGCATTTTAAGACTGCATATTCTGTCTGTCTTACAAACTTGGAATTATTATTATTATTTTTTGTTTTTTTATATTCTTTATTCATCAGATAAAGGAACATATTCATGATCGAAGGATCACGAGGGCATGTTTCCTTGAACTGATGACATCAGGTTGTCCAGTGACATTTAAGCCCTGAGTTGAGGAGGACATGTCTTTCAATAGCACAATGAAAATAGATTCAGATAGAGTGTTTCATATCTGTTTTTACCTTACAGCTAATAATAAACTAGATTTAGGGCCCGGACAGATCAGGTAATTTGAGACGTTGTCCTGCAACTGTAACCCTCCAGTGGGAAAGAACATCCCTAGGCAGTATCACTTTAGCAGCTTGAAACTAATATTGTGCTCCTGCACCACTAGGGGGAGATCTCCCTACATTAGTTGGGGGTTCTTCAAAATCTTAAAGAGGAGATTTTAGAGGAAAATTGAAAATAAAAAATAGTCATGGTTAGTAAAAAATCTGTAGTAAATCTGCAAGTTTCATAAAGGTAAAAAGTAGATCTTCATATTGTATTGGAAATAATCGTCATCAGTTGTTGCCCTAGGGTGACCCCAATCCCTTTGGTTCGGTCTTTTGGTCCCACAGGTGCAGTGGCCAGTACCGAGGTGAAGCAGAAACTCCAAGAGTTTCTGTTGAGCAAATCCGCCAAAGACCCCGTGGGTAGTGGAGCCAGCCATTCTTTCCTCCACCACCCAAAACTCTGGTACACGTAAGTACTCTTCATGTCTTTCAGGAGACACATACTATATTTAAATCTCACAGAAGCGCTCTTTACTTTTTATAATCTCAAAAAAACGTGCTTTTATGTGATCAGGTCGTCTCACCACACGTCACTGGACCAAAGCTCTTCGCCTCTGGGTGGGACATCTCCCACCTGCCACTACACTCTGCCATCGCCTATAGAGAGCAAAGACGACTTCCCCTTGAGGAAGACAGGTTTGTTAATTTACACTCACCACACACGCACGTGCACACACAGCAAAGACCTAAAAGTAATACACTATGTGTACACACTGTTCCTCAAACAGTTATTTTCAGTTTCACTACACTGGGTTATTATTAAACCCAGTGTCATTTTGCCCCCTGTCAATCAAAAGGTCATTTCCTCAGTTAGTATTTCCCGGGGTTGCTGATGACCTGCTAATGACATCAGTTAGGCTCATTATGACCTTTGCTCGCTCCTCATTCCTTCAGGGCTTCACACGAAACGTTCACAAGAAACTAAACTTTTAACTAACTTTTACTTTTAACTCCTATTTGGATTATTCTAAAAGGACGGCGGCGGAACACAACCAGCAAAACATTTTCATTGTATCTTTTTTGCTTCACAAGTTTTTGATTTTAATTGCTGTTATTTGTACTGCAATTACCTTGCAATTATTTAGAAGGAACCACATTTGTCCTTATGTTACAATAATAAACCAAGTTGCAGGGCCCCTTTGAACAGTTTAGTGGTGAATGAGTGAATTAAAGCAGATTAATTACTCCTGAGTTATGGACTTTAAAAACTATTTTGAAAAGACACAGGTTTTCCACGAAAGAGCCGCTCAGGTTTGTTGGTTTTAAGTCAGACGAACCCTTTGGGGACGACTGTGTAAATACATTTAATTCCTGGCCTCTCGTGGTTTGCAAGTGCTCGCCAAGCTAAAAACTTCATAATTCGACAGTGAGGTCACTAAATTGCATTATGATCTTTTCCCTTCTGCGTCTCTTGTAATTACACTGGAAAACAATTATACTTGTTGAGTTATTTAACTACAAGCCTGCCATGTTGCGTGTTTACCCAACTTAAAGATCAGGCTTGGGAATTATAGCTTGTAAATGAAGGTTGCTGCATGGCGAGGATAAATATTAGAACGGTAAATGGAAGCTTTGACAGCTTTTCTTTATTGTAATCACTTTGAATCACACCATCTTCAAACATAAATGCCCCTTCTGAAGATATACACTTGCATTTTTGAAACGTGTCTTTAGACTCACAAAGTTAAGACCTTGTCTCACAAGTAACCAGTTGAAAATAACAGAGAGACCATCTCTGGTAGCATTGTTGGCTTTTTTACTCTGAAAGTAAAAAAAAAAAGGTAGATTTAAACCAACGACTGCTCTCCTCTGCTCAAACACAACGTTTTCATTCCTCTATTTACATGGTTAAACCATCTCCCTGTATCCGTATCTGACTCTTTCACTGATAAAACTATTTATTGCTCTTTGGATTCCTGAATCTATATATGGTCATTTCCTGCTTAGGCCTTCCTCCCCCACTTCCTGTCTGTCTTCATTAAAGTCCTCGGAGAGCTCGGCACGCGAGAGGGACACACAAAGGTAGTGTTGTTCCCGGAGCCACTGGCTGTCCCTGATAGCTGATTGGCAGGTGTAACCAAGTTAGGACTGGCACGGGCAGGCTGAACCTCGACACGACTGTTTGTTTAAGCAAGTCTCGCTCTTTGAAAACAAAATGGAGATGACACGAGAGCTCTGCGTTCCAGTCACCCTGCTCTATCTGACCAGTGGTTGAGTTTGAGGTTGTCATTGTAATAGTCTTTATAACTGGTGAGACGGTAAATCCCTTTTAAGGCGTTAATATTACATTTTTATTATCGTTTGACAGCTTATGTAAATGTAAATATAACACTTTTAAAAGGCAATAAAGAGCACCACACACTTTTCGTCGCACTCAAAGTTTTGGAAAGTAGAACAACGATACAAGACAAAAATATAAATAGATAGGGTATCAATAGTCTTTGATCTCTATTAGATGTTCTATTAGCAGTGAAACCTTAAATACACAGAGCAGCTGTGAAGCACTTTTGTTTCATTTCCTGTGACACAAACTGCAGTTTGAAAGATTTCACATGATTAACTTGTTTACTTGGTATAGTATATCCTCTTTGTTTCACTTCCCACAAAATAGAATAGACCAGAGCAAGGCCACGCTGTAGTTTGTGCTCAGAATAGTTGCAGCTTAGCAGTAAGAAGTGCAACACCCTCTCTGGTCTTGACCCAGTTACCAAATGTGTACGTTCAGCAGGTGCAGGGAAGATTTTCAAAAATAATCCCTGCAAAGGTAAAACTGTAAAAAAAAATAAAAAAAAGCCTAATCCAGAGTAAAGTTTACATGGAAACTCCCTTTGTTTAGAATATAATAACATTTTGTTAATATAAAAAAAAAAAAAAAAAAACATGAATGAAAGAATTCTAGATCTCTTATAATAAAATATATGAGGAACTGTAACTTAGCTTTGGTTAAAAATATTATTGCCTTGTAATTTTTAAGAGCATTAATTCTTCAATTTCTGCCTCGGGTTACATAAGAAGGTAAACTGAGAAGCAGGCCCAGAACACACACCTCAGCTTTCCACAGCCATCTGTCCAGGTCCTGGCTCTAATGGACACAGACACTCAGTGGAGTCAAAATTCTGATTAAGTGCAGATACAAAACACATTCACTGGCAAAGCCTTTAGCCCTGCAGCACCACATTTAAATGTAATAAGGTGATTGATTTATGACTGCGCTGTAGTGCAGGCATTGCTGTATATTTGTGTTAATGTAGAGGCCAGAGAAGTGACCCAAGTGCTCTGTGTATATGCATGTACTTGTGCTGCTGCCATCATTGCCTCCTGTTGCACTGTGCACCAGGGCATTTTTTTCCCCTTGGAGACCAGTGAGAAAGTGTTTGTTCCAGTGCTGCTGTCTGGTGTTCCCGTGGCGACCAATTGGGATGCGTAGCTTGGTGGCAGCAGTGTGTAAAAATAGAAAGCAATCAAGGCAGCAGGGCGTGAAGCAGATTCATATGACTCCCAACAGCGTTTTCTCTCCATTTATCTCTCCTGCCTCCTTTCTTCCTCCCTCGCTCTCTTTCATTCTACCTCACACCCACAGGATTAGAGGTCTGTGCCACGTATTAGTGAAGAAGGTTTTGCTTCTTTTTTGACAATAGCCAGAAATAGCAACATCTGGCCTGCTCTCTTGAGCTGTACCCCATCACTGCTCCCCCTCCTCCTCCTCCTCCTCCTCTGCCTCCTCCTCACAGTGCACCCACGTCATAGCCCCACTTCTGCATGTATAGCTGTATAATGTGGCACAATTCAAGAGACCCACTGAATTATTGATTTAAAACTAAATAATTGAAATAGATTGGCTGTTGTGTAACTGTAACAGAGGCTTTACATAACGTGGACATAGCGGTATCTATTCTGATTGTTTATCTGAGTGTGTAACGCTTGCTGTGGGACTCCATGTCCAGAGGCTTGATGGGAAGTCCATGTGCGACATGTTGACCCAGTGACTCAGTGTCACTATCAGCAGATGCAACAACACGACTTTCATTTATATAATGACGCTGAAAGTCTGTATAAATCGACACTGTTTATGCGAAGGTTCTAAAAATGATTGAATAATTGTAGTGAGACCTCATAACAATTTTGTACCCATTATAATGTCTGGGGTGTGGAATAAGATGACAGCTTTTTTTTTTAATACTGATGGACTGTATTTCTAAGTCCAGATCAGTTCAGGCCACTCAGGCCAGGCTCCGTGTGTGAGTGTGTATGTGTGTGTTCGGACTGTGTATTCGGGTATCTCTGTTTTGCATTAGCAGGGGCGGGGGCGATGGGGATGGGGTTTGAGGGCCTGAAACATCTGCCATGTTTTTGTGTTAGTTTAACTGTTGCTACTGTATCAGACTGTGGTCACCAGGGCGGCAGGTAGCGCACTCCTTCACTTAGAGCCTCTGTGCTGCTCAAACCTAATTTAGTCCAGATGAGGTGGAAATAGGCCCAATCCTGACTCATTTAATTTATCTGAAACCTGCTCTGAATTTCACTGAAACTGAAATGGTTACATGTCAAAGTGCGACGTTATTGCTTATTTTTGAGCTGATTTATAGTCCTTTTATTCCTCTTTCAGTTCCCTCTTATTTTATGATGTTGCTATTTTCTTTGATAATGTTCATTTCATGCGGGCTATTCAAAATCAACCTGACTCCATGAAATGATTGGGTAATTGATCTCTATTTTAGCCGTAGTTTGACACTCCGCAGTAAAAATACCTATTCCTTATTTTTCAGCCTCTGAGCCTAACCTGAAGGTACGATCCCGACTGAAGCAGAAGGTAGCAGAGAGGAGGAGCAGTCCAATGCTGAAGAGAAGAGATGGAAACATCATGACTCCTTATAAGAAGAGGGCCCTGGAGCTAATGGGTGTGTATTGCCAAGGCATTACATTTATTTTTCTTTGCTACAACATGCGTTCAAATGGCCTGCATCATATAATCTGGTATTTCAAGTGTTCTCCATAAATAAGACAAAACTACATCCTAGTATTATTATTGCAGCGCTGGACAATAATCAGCGCTTCTGCAGCGCAGTAACATTTAATGGCGATTGCACTTCAGTGTTAAGAAAGACCGTTTGTAACCAGGCGGCCATGACCGTACACATTAAACTGTTGTGAGGCTGCAGCTGTTATGGTAAGCCTCTGTGTGTGTGTTTTGAGTGTAGAGAGTGAACATGCATACTTTGTCTGAAACTCCTTGATGTTTTTTAGACTCTACGCCCACTAACAGTGCCCCTGGCTCCGGCCCCAGCTCTCCCATAGGGGCCTCCAGTGCCTTGGGGGCTGAAAACGGACCCTCGTCTCTGCCTACCACCACAAAAACAGAGGTATGTTTGTAAATCTGAATCAACTGGAAAAAGAATAATGCAAAAAAAAAAACCTCACTAGTGATGCATTTTAATGTGGAAATCATGCCATATTGAAACTATAATTTTATGGCAGGGCAGTAAATGCTTATCTGTCCTTCTGCTTGCAGCTATAAAAACAGCCTTTGTCTGTTCCACGCCAATGGAAATGGCTCCCCACAATGACATTAAACAGGCACAGCTTGACCCACACGTCTGATTACTCGTGTAAAGATGACACATTATGTCGGAAAATCGATGGACTCTATCACCGTTAGTACTCAGAATGCAAAAACAGCAGTAAAAATAAAAACCCGGCACATTTTTCTCTCCCTCAGTTTTTGCCCGTATGTGCTGTACAGTCAGTTTTATGTTTTGCAAAGTTCAGCTGTAAGGTTGCTGTTGGCTTGTAGAGGTGTTTCTGTCATTGGTCTGGCTGCATGCCGACACTGAGTGGTTCTGAAGCGTTTCCCAATAGATTTGTGGCTCAGTTACTGACCAGGACTCCCCTTGGACCAGGCTCATACAGCAGACCATTATAGACGGTGGCAGATATGACAGATCTCAGAAGAATATTAGCAGAACAGCTGTGTTTTTCTTAAACATTGCTGTTTACTCTCCTAGGGACCTAGTGTGACACAGAATGGAGAGACACCCCGACACCAGGCTGGAGGTTGAGTCTTAGGGAGACAGACAAACTGTGGAGTTTAATTGATATCCCAGGCCCTGGTAGCCAAAGACACCCACATGCTAACAACATAAACACACAGGATTGCTATTGTATCAGCCCAAGCTGAGGCTCTCATGAAAGCCACTGGTGGAGAGCGGGGCTGTCTGTAGACCCCATGCCTGTTGCAAAAGCACGGCGTGTTTATGCACCGTTACATTAGGTATCCTTTTTCAGAGGGAACTGGTCCCTCGGGTCAAATATGGGCCGGATATCCACGTACAGGTCACTGCGTACTGGTAGGGGTTGGAAGGATAAACATGGTTGTTCCAAAACCACATGCTGGTCCTGTGCTCTGCTGGGTACAGGAAGTATGCCCCAGTGCTGATGTTCTCTGAGAGAGTAGCCAGAGGGTGGGGACCGTGGAGTCAGAAAAGGCAGCAGGCCAATTGGGGACTGAAGAAATCAGGGTGGATGGGTAGATTTAAAGGCTTGGAACATTTTATAATCATCATTCTATAAAGTTCCAGTCAACCTCTGCAAACCTGCCACGGATTTATAACATCCTTCTTAAAGAAACGTGTGCCTTTCCGTTTGCAGCAAGAAGGCTGTTGTTCGTCATAGTGCATTAAGGTTTATGCTCGTGTTGCCTTTCAAATTGTCTCTTGTGGGATTTCTCGTCCTTAATCTCTCTCGTTTGCTCTGTCCTTTGTGTTTGATATAGAGATGGCCTTCACAGCCCAGATTATTTCGACCTGAGGGCTCCATGTCCATGCTGAGCTTATACACTTCCCCCTCCTTACCCAACATCTCCTTGGGGCTTACAACTGCATCCTCGCCCATGAATGTAAGTCGCTTTGGATAAAAGTGTCTGCTAAATGACATGTAATGTAATGATTGTGAGTACATATTTTTGCAGACCGAATGTTTGCATGAAATGTTGCTTAATACACTGGTGTAGTGTCTGTTTGTTGGAAAGACATCAGTGGATGCCTGGATTCTTAGGTCTCTGACCTTTGGCCCCAGATTATTTTGTCGTCCTTAAATAAATATTGCCCTGCAGTGTCTCTTATAACCTCATTTATCATTTTTAAAAGATCCAAGGGCACTCAAGTGCAACTCCTGATAACTTATCAAATGATATCTCATCTTTTAGTCCTCTGGCACATTCCACAGAGGCCTGTCCATCACCTGCTGTAATGTTTTAACATTACAGTGATGGACTCAGCACCTATTCATTCACAAAAAAACAGCTCAAATATTACTGAGCTTGGTTTGTTAGAATATACACTTATAATTCTTGTCAATGATTATGAAAAACAACATTACAATACTTCTTCATCATCATTTTAAAGATGTGCACAGATTGTATTTTTCAATATGGTTGGTGGAACGTTTTGTAGTTTTAGTGCCAAACTGCTGAATATTAATAAACAGATATCTGTTTTCTCCTCCCTCAGGCTGCCATGGGGTTGAAAGACAGATCAACAGAAATCAAGCATGGGCTGCCTGGAAATCTCCTGGGCCCTGTGCCGCTTCACACAGGCCTGGAGTCTAAGGTGAGCCCCAGTCACCAGGCTCTCCTCCAACACCTCCTCCAGAAGGAGCAGATGAGGCAGCAGAAGATCCTCTCCACTGGTAAGTCTTCAAATATTATTTTAGCATGATTTTTTTATCAGCAACATATGTTCTATATATAACATTTTTGTGTGTGTTTTGTTTCGTAGGCCATGGCTCCATGTCATCTCTTCCTCAGTCCCCTCTGGCCATGAAGGATCGCCCCTCCAGCAGTCGGCCTAAACTACCAAAACATCGGCCCTTGAACCGAACCCAGTCAGCTCCGTTGCCTCAGAACACACTGGCCCAACTTGTCATCCAGCAGCAACACCAGCACTTCCTGGAGAAACAGAAACAGTACCAGCAGCAGATCCACATAAATAAGGTATTATGCTGTTCATCGATTTTCAAATCACAGGGGAGGATTTAGACTTTCAGATTACTTTTTTTGCAAAGTTCATGTTGCACCTATTCAGGTCCCCCGAGGTCTTTTTTTTACTGCAGGGAGTCTGATTTAATCATTTTAAGCACACAAATGCGGATCTATTTTTAGCCTTTTGTAAAAGCATCTGTGGTAGCTCAGGTTTTTTAGACTGGGGCCCTAGTCTACTCTTCCCTGGAATCCTGGTGTTTTTCCTGCAAAGCAAAGAAACTTCTGCCTGACTTCAAATAGGGAAGAAATGCTTCCCCTGCACTAATTCTGTTATCATAGCTTAAGGCATCAGTGCCGTTCACATGCTAACTCTGTGAAATTCAATTCAAGCTTAGTTCAAATGAAGGAAAAACTGCCCAGAATACATTTTGTTCCTCTGTAGCAATATTTGTGTTTCTGTTCACTGGCCGAGGTGACCTTGCTATACACAGAGTGTAATTATTCTGGTGAGGGACGTGTGTGAGGTGGCCGACACTGTGAAAGGCAGCATTGTGTGCGCTCACATACTGATGTGTCCCATCGCTGGGCCCTGAATGGTCATGGGGACCATAGAGCAGCTCTAACCTGGAAGTAATAAGAAACACAAAGCACAAGCTGAGTCATACTGCACAGATACACCGTTGACAGTTTCTCAGTCTCACTAGACGTAAAACAACACGTTTGATTTCCTGTCACACAGCAGCACAGACTCATTTCAATCCTGTCTGTGGCCATTGACAAGTACTTTACATTGTTCATCTGAGCCTTTGTAAAGAGCCTTTGAACAATTTGCAACATCTTGCCGAGCACTACGTGACCGGTTCTCTGGTGCGATCACTCAGGCCAATGAGATCGCAAGTAAAGCTTCTTTGTGTGGAGGTTAAAAATGGCCACTAATCAGGGATGAGCCCTCCGTGTTTATCGAGAGCGATTGCTAAAACATTGCCCTAATTAATTTCCTTGCACAGGCTTGTTTTTAAAGGTCCTTAAGTGCTTTCAACAGCAGGGGGCACTAATGGAGATCTAGAAGAGCTTAAGTATTTAAAGAAGAGGTATGAACTTTTTTTTTTTATTATTGCCAGACTAAGGAGGCTAATTCTTGTCGCTGGAGGGGTATTTATATAAGGCCTACATTCTAGGGACAGTAATGTTTGTGGTGACCAGCTGTGAAGGGTAGCTGCTTATCAGTTTATGGAGCCCTCTTGTGGTTGAGTTGTCAGCTGCAAGACAGTGAAACATGCCTTTGTGCTTCGAGTGAATCCGTCTGATCTGATCTCATGTGCCTCCGTTTTAGATTAAAAACATTAAACAATTTCTTTATTACTCAGTTTCCCTCTCAGAATGTATCTGCCACTCAGATCCAGATGCACTTAAAACTCAAACTGATGATGATTCATTTTCTGTTTGAGTGATTCAAATATTTGTGATGGTGAAAACCTGAGCACCGTTGAGCTGCGGGTGGTAAATGTGATGTGTGCACATCATAATGACTTGCTCCCTTCATCATAACCTCCAGTGTTTGCAGAATATATCAACACTTTGCTCCCCTCCCCCACTTAAACCTCCATAAAATATAGATTTCCAAAGCCTTAACCTGACCTTATTGACTCTTTTCTTTTTTGTGGTTGTGTAAATGTCAGTTTATCTTTTGAGCCCTCAAGTCATTTGTGTTTTTCTCCCAATGCAAGAGGAAGATTTTATTTGACAAATTACAGTATCAGACCAACATTATCCTCGTAGTAATGCTCACACATTTCATTGTGTGTCCTTTTGACTACAACCCAGAGCACTTTGTCTGTTTCCCTTGGTTTTGTAATGACAAAAAAACGACTAATTTAAAAGAAAAAAAAAAGGTTATTTAAGTTTGATTTGATTAATTAGATTAACATCTGTGTGCATTTGAGTTGATTCATTTACTCAGAGATTTGGCAAATAAAATATACATTTGAATGGGCTGTTTTCAAACACCCAGTGTGCGCTGATAAAGGTTTGATTGTAAAAGTTCATTGGCCATGCGCCTCCATCACTGATGAGGAGTCTGTCTGTTTTGCAGCTGTTGTCCAAGTCCATTGAGCAGTTACGTCAGCCGAGCGCACACCTGCAGGAGTCAGAGGAAGAGCAGGAGGAGCAGCACCACGGAGAGCAGATGGAGAGCATGCAGGAGGACAGGCTGCCCCCTGGAGGAGTCATTCGGAAGCACACCTTCAGCAGTAGCAGCAGCAGTGGCTCGAGCAGCGAGCTGCCTGATGTCCACTACGGGGTCATCAAGGTGAAGGAGGAGCCGGCTGATAGTGAGGATGAGGCTTTGACCAATCAGAGCTTAGAGTCTCAGCAGAGCACCTATCTTCATCAGGTCAAAGGGAGACTGGTGATAAGAGCCATGATCTGAGAAGGGAAGAGGGTGAGATCACACACTTGCAACATTCGCAGATGAACAAGTCTCTACAAATGTGCATCTACATCCCGGAACATAAACACACACACACACACACACACACATAGCAGCCATTGCACAGTAGGGCAGCTCTCCCCATCACAACACATGACCCTGTTTGACTCAGCTGAAGCCTCGCTCATCCCACTGTCTAAGACTCTCTGTTTGTGATCTTTTGTGTAGTGATCTCTGTAAAATATGTACGTTTCACTTTTGTGTATATAATAAGAATAAAATTTAGACCGTTCTTTTTAAGAGCTGCTTTGGTCATCCAGTGACGAAACCTTTTATGTACAAATACTGTGGATTTAGCATCAATTTCTGGGGTGGGGGTGGGGGTGTGGGTTGAACAGGTGTACAGCTTTGAAGAGCCAACTTGTGTTCCCGTTGTGTACATTTCTTTTGCCATATAATATTTGAATGCTCTTTTGTCCACTCCCGCGAGTTGTCACAAAGACTGTGTGTCCGAGAGTGTAACACACTGTGTACTCTGTTGTTCGCAACAATTTGTGATGATGTTCCATGTTAAGTGGTCTCAGAGCTGAAATAATGAACATCTGTCTCAGGCAGAATGTATACTGCGGACATGAGGATGCTCCCACGTGCTCCCACAGTGCTGGGAGTGATATTGCCATTGGAATATGGTCCGCAGCTCATATTGCAATTTGAAGGTGAAATCACTAAATCCCTGCTTGGGTGTGCAGGCATCTCCCAACACATCCTGAGTCTCCATGTCTCAGACTCTGAGCAGACACACAGCCAGGGCCGTCCTGTGTGCTAAGCTGAGCTTAGCCCTCTGGGTCCAAATCAAAGCTTGGGCCGGGTTCCTGCCCAGCTTTCAGCAGAGGAGTCAGGGAGAAAGAGAGAGAGAGAGAGAGAGCGAAAGAGAGAGAGAGAGAGAGAGAGAGAGAGAGAGAGAGAGAGAGGGCCGGGCAGGAAATGCCTTCTAGAAGCCAGGAGTTGGAGTGATTCATGTGCGCAGGAATGTTGAGAGAGGAGGACCTAGGGTTGGAGGAGTCCAAGGGGCCAGGCTTGAGAATTGATTTACTGTCAAGACGAATTACAAAGTGAGTGGGGATATGGTTAAGAGAGTCCTTTTTAAAGGGAATCACTTCCTTCGTATTCCCCAGTGGCAGGGTTACCTCAATATGCAGGTTTGATGTTACGAAAACCCAGGACGGGACCTTGCTTCTTCTTCTTCTTCTTCTTCTTCTTCTTTTTAAAGCCTGTTTTTTTCCCCTGAAAGTGCCCATTGCAACATGTATAGTCTGTCTTAAAATGATCATTTCAGTGTATTGCATAGCTGTAAACCTTCCAGTTTCATTTGTACCGTCTACTCAGTGTAAAAAAAAAAAAACATGTTAGTATGGGGTTCTGTGTTTGGATTCCTGTGAAAATCAAAACCGTCTTATATTGTACATTCAGATTGTCCAGTTGTAATGTTTTTAGTGTAAGTAAACACAATCAGAACAATGTGAGTCCTGTTCTCTTGCTCCTTTGATTTGGCTGTAATGAGAACCCCTTTGCTGTCAGTGGAAGGGGGCGTCTGTTCATAGCAGTTTGCAGTTTTCTTCTCTTTTTTGCCTTGTGTGATAAACCTTTCTTTTTTAAAATAAAGTTAATTTACCTCTGATGTTCTCTGATGAGTCATCATTCCCCCCCCCCCATCTCATTGTGAGGATGTACTGTGTGCAGAGGAAACATAAGCTTAATTAAGGCTTTCAAAAAAACCTTTTCCATAACTTCTGTCCTGTAAAGTCACAGATGACTTTCTCCATTAGTTTAAAAAAAAAATGGTGTCTCAAGTGAACCTAAATCATAAGCTCAGCTTGGCGTTCCCACACTAGGTCCCATAACCCGGCTCTTTATTTTCAGTGGAATCTATGTAACCCTTTAAAGGGAGCTTAAGAGGCTTCCAAAACACTTCTTTGATGTGAGCAAGCAAGGTTCCTTGTGGCAGTATTAGAGCAGTCAAGATAAGGTGAGCTGCGAGTGGGTGATATATGACTTATCCTGATACTTTCAAACCAAGCTTAAGCAATTTCACAGCAGGCTTCGGTCCTGGGACTTGCCTGATATGCTATACACGCAATGATGAGACTGGAAAGGTTCACTCTCGTAGTCTAATAATGTTGCTCTGTGCAGCACAACATCTATATAGTGACCACACTAGGATCGTATACAAAGTCTGATTAAAATACATTTTACACAATCATGAAACTGTCACGAGAGCCAGGTGTCGACTCACTACACAAATGATTCAATTTAGTAGATTCCATCTGTCTTGGGCTTCAGGTCCTTGTGATTTTAAATGAGCTGTTACGAAGGCATAAAAAATAATAATAATAATAATAATGAAGTCTAAATCCATCTGTACTCCCCTTCCCCAGCTGTGCACAGAGCCAGTTGTAAAAGCAAACGAGCATATATCATATTTTTTTAAAGCTGTAAGGAAGTAGGGAAGACATAATTGCAGCTATTAGCCCCCTAAAGTGAGGCCTTAGTTTTGATCACCTTTATATCGCTGTAAAAAAATAGACATTGAGATGCAGATATGTGGATGAGTGATACATGGTGGTGATGACAGTTTTAATTCTGAAGGCGCCAACTCAAACAGCTTTGGGCCATCCGAATACTGAAATAATGTCTCTGAAGCTTTGAAGCCACCGAGTAGGAAAAACACTGTCAACAGTTTAAACCCAGTGTTTAATTTATAGTCACATGACGTGGACCAAATAGCTCATGTATCAGAATTCATTTGGTCTGTCGACTCTCTATTGATGGTGCTTTGTTGCTTAGATATATCCGATGGCTGATGATGTAAGAAAGGAGGTTGTTGCAAATGAAATGCATCTAACGTAAGTGAAAGATGTTGATAAATCACCCGCCACTAGAGCCAGAGTGTCTTCAAACTCCTCAGTGAATGTGACATGATGGTTTGGAGTGGTTGTGAAAAATGTTACACACAATTTTAAAGAGACTTCCCACGACAATGCACCGCAAATGAAACCACACAATGGACTTAAACTATTGAAGAGGAGACAGGACGTCCACCTGGCAGCCATGGTCATCCTGAGTTTCTCACTTTACAAAGAACAGAAACTCAAATGTCTGTAGCCTCTAATCAGTAAACCTTAACTCGGTGCCACTGAAAACATGGCAGTCGCCTACCATACACTTCTTTGTTAACGGCTTTGCTTGGCTGGAGGCAAGAAGAAGAAGAAGAAGAAGAAGAAGAAGAAGAAGAAGAAGAAGAAGAAGAAGAAGAAGAAGAAGAAGAAGAAGAAGAAGAAGAAGAAGAAGAAGAAGAAGAAGAAGAAGAAGAAGAAGAAGAAGAAGAAGAAGAAGAAGAAGAAGAAGAAGAAGAAAACTGCAATGACCTGCATCTGTGTTTTCTCCAGCCGACCGATCTAAACTCAACTCTCTGGATCACCACTTTGACATTCAGGTACAATCTGTGTTCACAGGGGAGTGATTGATGCAGCGGAAAGATGTTGCTGGATCCTAAGAGGAACTTAAACCACCATAAATTTCCCCCCATGACTGCACAATTTCATTTCTGTCAAAAAATTCCACCGCATTTCTGAATCTTATTCTACTGAAAGGGAATTCTTATTTCTTAAAACCACACGCGTTGTAAAAACTTAGATATACTAATGATACTAATGAATGACACACAGTGTCATATTTTCCTCCATCTTTCTCTATCATCTTTATTCAACATTCAACAAACGCCTTATTGCACGTAGTTTATAACTGTGTTTTAAGTGAGGAAGTTATTTATCGGATGGACTTGCCCACCAAAGTTGACGATAACAAAGAGTAAAATAAAAATCACCCATGAAGGAGATTTTCCATCTTCCTTTGGTGCATGACCGGGTTTGTATGAATATGGCATCGAGCAGTTCATTGTGGTGTTTTTCTTTCCATGCATGTGCTGTTCAGTTAGCCGTGCTCGAGGTGTGAGGCAGTGCAGCACTGACAGCAAATGGAGGAGACTGTTTTGTGTGTTGGTGTTAAAAATTGGCAAGAAGAAAACAGAAAAGCAGCTGATGTTGGATTCCTTGCGACCTATGTCGTCCGCGACGCCAAGATTTCCATCTTTCAAGCCCTGCATGCCTGTTATTTACCTGTCATTTGCCTGTCATTTACCTGTCATTTGCCTGTGAAGTGCTCACTCAAGAGTTTTTATATTTATTTATTCATTTATTTATTGCAACCTGTGGAGTGAACGGCTACTTCCGCCACAAGGAAACAGTACACAATCTATGGTGCTATAAAGTTTCATTTAAAGAGGTTCATTTCTTCTTTGAAACAACAGCGTATTTATAAATGGAAGATAAACCTGATTCTCAGCAGAACAACATGTTAGATGTTTTCCTTTTGTTTTGTTAGATAAAAATGCTGATGACCCACATAGGTAGTGTTTATATTACTGTCAGTCTCCCTGACTGGTGTCATCAATACTGTTATCTTAGTCTTAAAAGGATTGATATTCCTTTTCAAGTTTAATGAGATAAGAGACCTGGGGGAGTTCTCCTCCTGCTGGGTTCAAAGACCATGCGTCCTGAGGAGCTGCTTTATCTCAGCCACTGATTGACCTATCTGATAGGTGATACTGAGGAACCGCAGTGGCTCAGGGAAGTGGCCTCTTCACAGAGAGGATGGGGACCGACAAACTTGGCCTCGCCTGTCTGTGAGAATCCCATCAGCGGGGCTCCGGCATCCCCTGGATGCCTCCTTCTCCCTTTGATTTTTGTGAGCAGGCACTTTTACGTGCCTACCTCCCTCCCACCGTTCAAGCCGGAGCCCATAAAGCACGTCTGCCACTCTCCAGCTATTGGACAGGACGTGTTTGTAAGTGTTGCCTGAATGCACCGCCAGGCAAAATGACACCCCGAGGGCTCGTAAGAGTTGTGATTTCTTCTCCGAGCCCATGCCAAGAGACCGTTCTGAGTTCCAGCTCAGTTCTTTCGAAAATCCTGCCATTTGTGGCTTGTGACCATGAACCACTGGGGTTTTTCGTATAATCTATATGGCATGGCAAACGCTTTGTATTAACTCGAGACGTAATCAGAAGGGAAACCAAGAGAAAGCCAATAATAATGGCCTGAATGAAACAGCAGATAATGAGCCCACACTTGAAAGGAAAATTGCCCTTAAAAAAATATTCAGTCTACACAAAATACTAGCCGTGAAGTATATAATCAGTCAACAAGTACATCCGACACTTTGTGCATGTGAGTGAAGTCACTTTTACATGTTTTCAGATATTACATGAGACTTTAGGCGCAAAGATAGAGAGAGTGTGCATTGCCTCGGGGACGGGGTTTAGGGGCTCGCTCTCTCATTATCACTACATATTGAGAGAATAAATTGAGGGCCCCCTGAAAAGTTCCCCCGAGGCATTTGCACGCAAGCGAGTTGATTGTCCTTCACACCGCGCACTACATCACAGGCCACTCTCTGAGGAAAACATCTGCGTGTGCATACGCACGTGTTGGCGCAGCCGCGTAGCAGGTTGGAGACAGTGGGAAAAGCAGGCCTCCAAGCTCCATTAATGCTGCTGTTGCTGCCATGTTTGCTCATGTGTGCAATTTCCAAATAACGTCATCACTCACATGCACTGACAGGAGGACATGCCTGATGCATGTTATGGGCTGTCCCATGGTGAATTTATGGCTGATACTTAAAATTCGAGCTTTAAGGCATATTCTGTCTGAGCATATTCTGTTTATTTAAAAAAAAGGTATGTTGCTAATACGTAGGTGGACAGGTCACCACCCTCCTATTGGTTAAATTATAGCCCGACGTTATAATGATGTACATATTTTGTACAAGTACTACCCTCACATGTGACAGTTATGACAACAAAATGACATTATTATTATTGATATTAACCCTTAGTGCACACAACTCCTTATAAAGACATCCTGGAGGTGTGTGTTTATCACATATTCAGGCTTTAAATGTTTTTTTTTTTTTTTTTCATTTTCTTCTAAAGTCAAAGTTATGATTAATTTTATATCGCATTTTTAGTAGTGAAATAAAGTAGCAATAATGTTCAGAAGTTGTCATAAAATAGACCATTTTTTCTGTTCTTTTTGTTCATAAAAACGAGCCAAGTGAAATTTGAACTGTGACGTATTTTCCACATTTACACAAATTCAATCCGATTTGAAACATTTTGAGTACTTTTTGCTCAGGCGTGTTTATGTAGTTGGTGAAAATGAAATGTTTGTTCATCAGATTGCCTAGGTTGTGCTGAGAAAAGGATATAAGACACTCTATGGTGCACATTCTTATAGCCTCTGTATTTTACTGTACGTTGAAACATAGTAATGCCAAAATGTTCTGTGTTCTAAGAGATTATTATTGTATATATATTATTATTATTATTTCTATTTCTTTTCACCTTTCTAAGGACAGTTACGACCCCAGGGTTGTGCGTGTGTCTCTGTGTCTGAGATGGGTTGCAGGTGTGCATGTTTGATTGAGTGTGTGTGTGTGTGTGTGTGTGTGAGTGAAGAGGTGGATCCTGGGATCTGATTGGTCCTGCACAGGAGGTTCAAGTATAAGAGGCCTGATTCTGATCCCAGATGCAGTGGACTCTCCTTGAACCACTCACAGACAGACTGCCAGCAGGTATTTTGTGCTTGTTTTTAAATAAACCTTTAAAATGCTCCGTATTCATGTTGCGATCAGGTTTTCCTCCAGGCCTGGTCGTGACAAGGACTTAAAAGAGTGGTCAAATGGAAAAAAAGGACAAGTTTATTAAAACATCTATGGAAACCAACATCCTTTGAAAATGATGTAATGAATGAAACACAGTAAGGATTCAGTGTTTAGGCAACTGAACAGATGAGCTTGAAACAAATGACTGGCCACTTCTTTAGGTGTGATTTGTATTAAGTGTCCAGCGAGGTCCTCAGCTGCTGTAACCCTTCTTCAAACCATCTGTTTTAATGTATTATCAAGTGTAGTTTGAGCCAGATTTAACACACTTCAATTGTTCTGATTATGTTTTATATTCATCATTGGACAATTGTTATCATGTATAACGTAGTTTAAGCTTCTGGGTAATTATATGCATTTACGTTTTAATGTGTTATGACATTTTAGTATGTAGTTCTGTGATGTAGTGTAGTTTTAACGTGTTTGATCATGTTATTATACTGTTCATGTAAAAGAGATGCAAACGAGCAATCGCTATAAACTCTATGTACAGCATGTCAGCTGCATTACTTGTATTGGAACTATGTCGACTGTATTGTCTCTATTTAAATCAAATTCTATTCATTCAATTATCTGTCATCTTCCTTTTCTGTAAACCCTAGCCACTTAAATCACTTTTAACTTGTAAGTACATCTCGTCGCCTTCCTCAGTCATGACAACTAAACTGAGAGGACCACAACATGTGACTGAAATCTGAAGAAAGAGAAAGTAAGTTGTAAAACTACACTTAAAGTCTTTCAAGCTCAATATGCAGCTCTTGTTGTCCACAAATGTTTGCTCACTATGATGCAACACAACACCAGATTTTATCCTAACAGTGACTTTTCTACAGCTGCATTTAACAAACAGGAAGTGCTGGGACACAAACTGTTCCTGTCGCCCCTTTGATACCAAGTGTTAAATAAGGCCACAGTCTGAAGTATGGATTTCATTTTAGCTCTCGTCTTCGATGAGTCACAATCATGACAAACGTCTGCAGAAATGATGTTTCAGTTTAGCAAGTGGTGGTTTATCTTCTCTGTGTGGAACCACAGTGGTGTCCTGAGGGAGCAAAGGATATGAGCTCTGTCTTGATCTGCTCCAATGAGTCACTGTGGCATATGATGAATTCACATCATTCATAATAAACAATCAAATTTCAAGTTGTGTGAATGGTTGGTGTAGGAGATATTTGTATTTGTATTTTGAATTTTGATGATTTAATATGTTTTGGTTTGGGCATAGCGTGGGCATCAAATAAGTTACTTAGCCAGTGTTGTAATCTAACAAAGTACAAATACTTTGTTACTGTACTTAAGTACAAAATTCATGTATCTGTACTTTTGTTATTTATATTTCTAGCAACTTTTACTCCACTACATTTCCTCTAACGTTCTTTGTGACTTGTTACTGCAAAATAAAATCAGAAGAAGAAGAGTTGGTAATGGTGTGTATTTATATAGAGCTTTTCTAGTCTTTCATACCCATTCACACGCTTCAACATGGGGTTAAGTGTCCACTGAGCCATGGCTCAATCCTGACTCCTCAGTTTACTAATACTTAAGTACTTTTCACGTCATAAAATTCATTTTGATACTTAAGTACAGTAAATGTCATATACTTTAAGACTTTTATTAAGTAATATCATAACACTGACCGAATTACATTAGGTCAGTGGACCAACATGAGTTATTGTAGTTGTTTGCTTGTTTGTTGGACAATCCCAAAACTGCAATGACCCAGTCTGGACGTTAAGTTTCCTTTGCCTGTGTAAGGTACAAACTCATGATGCAATAGTGGTCTTTTGATGAAGTTAAGTTACTACAACTGGTTTGGGTCAAGGCCAGCCCCACGAAACAGCACTGTGTCACCTCCGTGGTGCAATATTGCAGCTTTAACAGAACAGCACAGTGTAGGCATGCTGTTGACTGAACATAACGCACTACTAATGTAATGTAAGAATGTGTTACCCGACCAGACGGGAATGTGTGCCCACGCTGCCGCTGAGAGTCGTGATAGAGCATTTCTTTTGACAACGTGGGAAATCACCATCTACGCGAGGGGATCATGTGATTTAAATGCACAGGATGCCGCCACAAGCTGTGGTGCGCTGCAGTTAATGGCAGCTTCCCTCGGGTTTTTGAAGTTCAGCTGGCACTGCCACCACATACGGCCTGGTGTTAATCTGCCATGAACAAGCCTGCATTATGCCAAGAGTGTAGTAGAAGTGAGTGGGAAACAGGTGGCCTCAACTTTCTCTCATTCCTGGTCTGAGCTCTGGCTTCTGGACACAAAGTTGGACAAGCTTGCATTCTTTGGGGGAATTTCCTCCCCAGTCACTTCAGTGAAATAAACCTCCAACGTTACTCAAGTGTTTACATATATTATGTGCATTTGTGCAACATGGAGTTTGTTTTCACTTTTAGTGCTGAGGGAAGGATTTGACATTAAGGGTAAATAAGTTTATTTAAAAATCAATAGCACTCATAAACCGTCACTGAAGTTCTCGAATTAAATCAGCTCAAATGTCTTTGTTGGACAGAGGCTGCATTAATGTCCCCTTTGTACTCCCTTAGTGCTAAGCTGAGCCAACGGGCCAAAATGTAATTTTAGATGACTTAGTGTCTTGATCTATACACGTCGTATTCTACAGACTGAAGAGATCATCTCTGTTTCTCACAGATCTGGACAAATATCACAGAGTTGTCATTTATTTAAAAAAAATAATAATTGGAATGAAAATGAGAATAACGATGTTAAAATTACCTTTCCTTCTGATATCACGAATCACAATTCTTGTCAAAATAATCACAATTAGATATTTATTCAAAATCGTTCAGCCCTAACACCAATATCTTGGTTTGGTTTAGATTGACATTTAGGGTAAATAAGTTCATTGAAAAATCAATAGCACTCAACCAGCACTGTTAAAGTTCTCAGATTAAATCAGATCAAATGTCTTTGACAGTAATGTCCCCTTTATTCTCCCTTATATCACGGTGCTAAGCTGAGTTAACTGGCCACAGACATGAATGAGATTTCAGGTGTTTTAAGCCCTTTAAGTCACTTATATCTTGAAGATACTATGACCTGGATGATTGTGAACCTTCACAGACATGTTTTAAATATGAATTTGTCTTTTCCTTGTGTTCCTGAATTCAATATTGAAACTTCAAACCATTTTCCAAGACTATTATCTAATATTTTGGAGAAAAAAATAACTTTTAAAATGTCTTAAAATCATCACTTGAGAAACTGGAGATGAGACGACATCTATGTGTCACCAGCTGATCACGACATTGCCTTTTTCTGTGTGTTCTGCTGCCAAAGCTCTCCACATAAAACGCGAATGCACAGAAGAACCAAAACGAGAAGAAAATACCTTGTTTTGATTGAGAGAAAAAACATACTGTGTGCTTAAATGTTCTGATCAGTTATGCACGGTATGATGCCGTCAGACTGCAGTGACATCATGGTAGAAAAACTCCCTTATTATGCCCAACGCCAATAAGGGAGTTTAGATGGTTTAGATGGATTTTGATGCCGAGTCCCTTTAGCCTGAGGCACCAAAAGTTTCTTTTATGTTTTAATCCAGTTTGCCACATCTCTAATACAAGGTATTGTACGCAGTGCATATGAATATAAACATTACCATCTCATGAGAGACTTTCTGTGGAGCACACATACGTATGACTCGTCATGAGTGATTAGGACTTGATTGCACAGTCCTAAAAGAAAAAAAACAACCCTCTGTTGTTTTACCTGACATGAAAAGAAAACATAAATATTACAGTAAATGACTTCATAAAGACAGTCTGCCTTTTGGAGGAATGTCCACGTCGTCTTCAAAAAGACCCCGTCCCCTGTTATCACTTATATCTTGGCTGCGGCACAGAATGGAAATCCATGGATTTGAAGAAATTCATTGCAGATTTCGTGTGAAGCTCCCTCTGGCTGTTCAGTGATGGGAAGTCACACATCGTGACTGTTTCCCTGCAAATCAGTCAAAGAAAAAAGGTTGTGTGTGTGTGTGTGTGTGTGTGGTATACACTTTTAATATCAGGTGACATCGATTTTGTGTCACATGTTTAGGTCACAGCTAATTTGGCAGCTTCTGGAGAACAGTCTCCTCTATTGCAGCAGAAAATACAGAGTCTGTGACAGTAAGCAGTTTTTGAGTGGTTGTTTTTCTGCCTCAGCAGGATTTTTTGCACAGGTTGTGTGTGTGTGTGTGTGTGTGTGTGTGTGTGTGTGTGTGTGTGTTGTGACCATTTTCTACTCTCATAGACACAGTCAGATGTCAGTCAGCAGCACACAGACAGACAGAGTGGGGAGTCATGGCAGCTCAACTCCTCGAGTGCTGCACTTGGACGTAGATTAGAGAGTGCGGGGAAGAAAAGAAGGAGGTCTGCTTTCCATAAACTTCTGGTATCCTGTGAGGCAGCTCCACGTCATAATCATAAATCCTCTCAGTGGAAATTGGGGGTTCGTCATATCCCAACATAACAGGGAAATTTCAAAATCAAACGATGGACTGGCAGTTCTCGTGACAGTTTAATATCAAAGGAATTTTTTTTTTAAATTTCCCAAGGTTTCTGTTGGGTTTTATTTAATCTGTTGCAACAACAGAATGTGTGGAGTTCAGTCCAGGTTCAGTTTGCTTAGACCATTTTCTTCTTCTGACGGACTAACATTCTAGCACGTTTTCTCTTTCCCTCAGAACTAATGGATGTAAAAAGTTACAACATGTGTGATGTCGGGGTTTTGTGCGTCCACGTGATGGACTCCGCCCCTTCATCTCGCTCCTGGAGGCTGTTGAGGACTGAAGTCCCCGGCCTCTCCCTGGTTTGTGCTCCGGCCAGCTCCAGCCCATGCGTGTAATGCTGTTTGTAATGAGAAATCTAAACAGGGAACCGCAGTGAGGCATGACAGGAATGTGTTTCCATTGGAGGGAGCTCCATGCAAGAAAAAGAGGAGAGAGAAAAAAAAAAAGAATTAGAAGAAATGTCGAGGCAGAGATGTGTCCAGAAGGAGTGCTCATTTGGGCCAAAGCGGAAGACTAATGTTATTGTACACTGGCTGTCACTCTGCCAGCCCTCCCTCACCAATTGGTTCCTAGTCTCCCTACCAGATTCTCCCCCGCCTCTTTCCCTCTCTCTGCTTCCCCCAAGACTGTGTTTGCTCAGGTGGACAGTGACACAGTTGTCGAATGAGCCCCAGTCGTCTCCCCTTCTGCACACATGGCTGTAGACTGTGTCACCGAGTCAGAGTCCAGAGAGGCCTGCAGAGAAGTGGAAGTCCAGGCTAGAGCCTGGGGATCATTCTGGATGGGAAGGTGGGGGGGCGGGAAGTTTAAGGACAAACACTGATGGAAACAAAACAAAAAAAAAAAGAAAATGGAGAGAAAATGTAATTGCAAAGATGACAAGTTAGGAGAGTGATAGGCATAAACAGAAGGAGAACATAAAACAGGCTGGAAAAGTAGAGGAAGAAAGACAAAGAAGGAGGGAGGGTAACAAAAAAGAATTCGACCACCCATTTTGAAAATTAGAGAGGGGTGGTTGTAGTCTGTGGAGGCCGTCTTGGTTTATGGTCCATGGAGGATGTCTTGAAACACTGCTGTTTAGAGTTTATTTTATCATGCCACGCTGTTTCAGACCCTCTGTCAGGAATCTCATTCTGCGAAGACTAATTACAGTGTAAACACTACATTAAAGTCTGTGGGCCACTCCACTTCAGTATTTACCTTTTCTTCCAAACAATCCTGACATCCCTCCACAGATTGATTTTGTCCACAGAAACCTCCTCTCCCCGTGCTTATTTGTTTTGAAACTGGCAATGCAATTCCTGCCCAAACTGGAGGGATAGAGAGTTCAGCGAGAGCGTGATTACCGCAACGCTGCGCTCCGTCTGAAAGGCGGCAGAGTTGATCCCACCTGCAAAATGTGACTTTATTTTACTCTACATCTGAGCTTAACCAGGTTTTCTGGGAAAAAGGGGAGAAAATGCCAATGTCAGAGTTGTGAAAACACTCAGCAGATACAGTATGTTTTAAAGCTGGCGACTGTCAGATTTGGTCAAAAAAAAAAACCCTCAGGGGAGGCAACTGAAAACAAAACTGAATATCTCAATCTTTAAAAAAAAAAAAGACAACCAGGAAACTGTGCTTCATTAGCACAGGCATGGGTGCTGAGGAGTGGTCACTCAGTGTCAGTCACCTGCATGGTGGAGCCAGAGAACTTAATTACTTCCACATGGGCCCAAAGGGCCGGAAGAGAACGCTTTTAAGGCAGAGTTATGGCCTCCCAGATCTTTTAGCGTATAAAATAAACAAGGGGGGCTGCTACTGCATGCAAGTGTGTGAGTGTGTCTCTCTCGCTCTCTGTTTGTATCCTTTTGTATTTTTCTTTTTATGCTGCACATTATGGCTGAATGTAGTTTACAGTTTGTTTATGCAAAAAGTCAATTAGCGCAGCGTTAGAGGTCGAACTGAGATCTTTTACTTGAGTAACTGTAACAATATAACACTGAAAAAAACTCTGTGTATTTTT
Organism: Solea solea; assembly: GCF_958295425.1. Lineage (NCBI taxonomy): Eukaryota > Metazoa > Chordata > Actinopteri > Pleuronectiformes > Soleidae > Solea > Solea solea. The sequence continues at coordinate 10,466,050 of NC_081146.1, forward strand.
AGTAATATATTATTATGACTCATATTGGTGCCAACTGCCACTACATTGTAGATATTATAGAATAGTATAATCATGTCAAATCTTCAAATTTATATTAATATTCGCACATCCAGCTATGGGACACGCGCTCCATATTTAACAACGTGTAGTATATGATTTATTTTTGAAAGTGGTATTTGTGTGCAGAGCGTGATTCTTGCGCTGACACCTGAGGAGTGTTGATATTCAGGCTGGGCCAGTATACCCAGCAGCTGCCTGGGAGGTGTAATAGGTTGTCTTACAAAGACCAGAGAGGAAATGAACTGTGGTATCTCGGTTGAATCAGCCACATCTGGACTCAATTATTCATCTTCGTTGTTTTTGGCCCATGATAAATGATTTAGTCACATTGCTGACACCATTTTTCAAGTACAAATGTAAGTATGATATAGCTCAGCGTATTAAAAAAAAAAAAAAAAAAAGAAAAAGTGGGAAAAGAGAAGCAACTTCGGTCCTTAGACGAGAGAGTGTTGCAGTAATTCACCTGCAACTGGGAAACAAATCTTATCACTATTCTCTTTTGGACTGCACGGCCTACTAATGATAAAATATGCATTGGATTGGTCATCGCTGATGTTGTGATTAAGTGTGTCCTTAGACAACAACACACTTACACACTACTCCTTCTGTAATTTAAAACCAAAATGAACACATTATTATCCTTATCTTGACACCGTGATCTGAGGTTGAAGCATATTTTGTTGCACTTGCATGCAGGGTGGAGGAGAGCAGAAACTTTCAAACATCTTTCCAGTCCAACTCAAACACTGGCATTTCTGGTGTGACCACAGGAGAAAGTTTAATAGCTCCTTGGAGGTTATGAACTGTTGACAGTTAATAAGTCATAAAATTTCCCTTTTAAGAGGATGCTAGATTCCATCTGCAGGACACCCAGTACAAAGAGCCGGAAAGCAAATATCTTGCAGTAGAAGTGGACTGGAATCTCTCAGTTGCTGCTCATGGACAGTCTCTAGAGCATGTCCTCCACGGTTTGCTGTTTTCTAGATGGATGGAGGAAAAATGACCAAATTACGGAATAATTTTTCCTCAACGCAAACCAACTTAGTCTACAAGTTTTTGTAGACAGGGCCTTGAGAGTGGAGGTAAAGGATTGCATGCGACCGACCTTTGTGATTACACCTCATATTATTGTACTTGTCATCTATTTTCTTTGGCCCTTGGGATGTTTGCCATGGTAACGGCACTCAGCGGGCTGTCTGAGCTGACCCATGCTGTCCTCTGCATTTCCCAGCTTGGCTGTGATGAAGGGAAGTGTCTGCCCATGATCCCTAACCCCTGATGAGGAGGGTTCTCAATTTCAGCTCCAGGTCCTGCATGGGCCTCATATCCCTTTCTGCTTTAACCCCCCCCCCCCCCCCCCCCACACACACACACACACACACTTCAACCCCCCCCCCAACCGCAAAGAGCATCTTTCCTTGCATAAGCAACATTTTTCTGAGCCAAACTGTAGCAGATTACCTAAGCTGCCTTTTCTGTCTTTTCAATGAGATCAAGCTCTAGTCGTAAGATCCTGAACCATTCCTGACATTTTGCTTCAAAAATAGTCTAAAGAAACTTTTGGAAACTTTGAAACTTTTTCCCTTGTCTAGATTTATGTTAGCAGATGAATACCAATGATATGTCTGTAAATAAAGTTTTACTTATAGCATAGAGACCGAAAACTGCTTTTTTTTTTGAAAGACACAACTCAAAGGTTTTGTTTAATTCAATCTTAGTCCCTCACATAATCTCAAATAAAGCCACACAATGTCACTTTGGTCTTGTTACAGTTAAAAATAGCATGTTCTGCCTGCTTGGGGGTCTTTAAATCAAAACAATAACAAAAGACCCAGTTTGATGACATCAGGAACTAGTGTGGGATCATGGGAACTGTTGTTTTGCTCCAGAAGCTCTCACACATGGTTATGAGTAGTCTTGATCCATTGGTGACAAATACACCAAGTATTTCCTTACTCACTACTCACACGAATCATAGAGGTTTGCTTTGCCCCGCAAATTATAATAGAAATGGAGAAAGATGGAACAATAAAAAGTTCTACTGATTTAAGGAGGGTTGTAAATGTTTTTTTCGATCGAGGTGTGCAGAGTTTGCATGTGCATGGGTATTTCAGTGTCCTCCCACAGTCCAAAAACCTGCAGAGGTCAACTGGAGACTCTAAATTGACTGTAGGTGTTAATGTGAGTGCTTGTTCCTGTCTGTTCGTCCGGGATTGCCACCAGCCCCCTGTAAACCTGGAGGACAAAGAGCTAACCAATGAGTGAGTTAAATGTTTTGGCTAATGTAAGTATATATATATAACTATAGTTTGTTTTGTTTTTTTGACATTTTAATGCAGAATATCATATTAGCAAAATCTGTCATACATTGTCCCATCCAAAGGAAATTTGCTCTAATGTAATTTCTAGGTGACATTTTATGTTTGGATATGCTACCTGTTTCCTTTCTTTGTGCTTCACAAAGCTAATCATCTCATCGCCTCATATCAATGAAGAAAAGTGTTCCTTTAGTGGCCGTGAACACAACTGTCTTTAGTAGTAGAGTTTTTAGGATTGAAGCACAGTTCAAAGTGCGCTGGTGCCGTATGTGCCGTGTTGACAGGTGCCTTTGCCAAATGCCGTGACACAGACTTGACACGTCGACTGGAACAAGCGCTCCGCATGCCGATGATGAAGTGCAGCTATAGAAGAAGTACAGACTACAGACACTCTCATGCAGTTTTACTTAAGAGCAAAACTAACAGTGTTTTGGCACACTCTCCTCAAAAATTTAGGGCGGCATATCCTGGGATGTCCAGAGAAGAAAAGTCGTGTTTTTTGTGTCCTGTGGGGTTGAAAGAAGAAAATCTATTTACAAAAGCATGAAAATATTTGATCACTAGCAGCAGGGGCAGGAGTGTTTTAATGACCTGATCCACAGGCCTCTGGCTGGCTGCAGGCTTTCTGTAACTGCAAAGAACCCACTGGTCTGCCTGCCAACCCTTGGGGCAGCACTGAGATGAAACAGATAAGATAATTGTCTCTAATGAACTGATCTTGAATTTGACGAGAGACTGTGGAAGTCAGTTCCTAATTCAAACCAGAGCTTGCGCACCAGCCCGAGTGGAGCTTTGATACCGTTTGAAGTTCTGCAAGTGAACACGGCACCGTCAGCCTGCTGGGCCCTGTTGTCATGACAACCCCAATTATCTGTCCTTTACAGGCATGTTTTTACACAGGAAGGGAGCCATTATGTTCTTTGGGTATTTGCATCTCTCTGGGGCAAGTGTTAAAGGTCAGGGAAATGAACCAAAATAACATATAATATGGATACAGGCGAGCAAATGCACGCATGTATGTGTGCATGTGCGTGAGAAAAGGCGACACTCGGCATCACATATGATACTTAAGCAAAGTTAGAATTCCGTGAATTACTTGGCCATATGTTCCAAAGGGGCCCTGTGATGGACTGGCAACCTGTCCAGGGTGAAACCTGCCTGTGTCAGCTGAGATTGGCACCAGCGCCTCCCGAGACCCTCATGTGGAGGATAAAGCGGTAGAAGATGAGATGTTCCAGAAAATCCAGCATTCTGCAGGATTTTATCAAGGTAATATTAAAGTATCTCTTCATAGCTGCAGGTGTTGCTTATTTCAGTTGCTAACTTTTCTCAAAAGTGATTCAAAAGAAAAAAAAGTGTAGGAAGAAAAGTGAATATGTAGTGAAATAATCCGCCTTCCTCCTGAGCGTGAATACTTTTGAGTTTTGTCCTGAGAAAACAGCAGCCTAATCACAATACATTATTCACTCTTATAATGTGATAATACACTTGTAACACAAAATAAACATGGAGCTGTTTTTGCTGATGGCTTTCCAGATGTGTTCAAACATCATCTGGGGAAAGTTAATGTGCCACATGTATTTCTTTGCTTGGTTAATGTACGCTGGTACCAGACTGTTTGGTTCCAAAACAGCAGAACACGGCCCAGACTAAACTGCTGCTTTCGCACACTCAAGACTGTGGCCCTGGAAATCTTGTTCATATATTTTAAAAGGGGAAAAGTGAATAACTGCCAATCAGCTGCACCGAAGTGGGTTTTTCAAATGATCAACAAAGATTTGATTCATTGCATCAGTGCTTTAAGCTTTATTTCCCTTTTCTGATTTAAGCTTCATTTCCTCTTATATCCTTGCAATAAACTAGAAAAGGAAACGTGTGCCAGCAAACTGAAGTCGTGCACGAGATGGTTTTATATAATCAGTCTGTCCAGCGGTCGCTGGTATAAATGAAATAAAACACAAACACATATTTGGAGAATAATTTAATGCGAGCCATATTACACGAACGTTGCCGTGATTAACAAGGTCCTGAGTGAAAGTCTTGTTCAGTGACAGTGTGGGTCACGGCTCGGGTATCCAAACACCTTTTCTGCTTGACAAAGTGAAAGTTTCTTGCAAGTGTAACCATGTATGAAGAAGGCTACGCTCTGTGCCAAACTCTAGCTGATAAAAACAAATGTGTCCACTTCACAGAGACTTAAAGTAGAGTCTGTTATCAGCCAGATCTTATCAGACTGACCACTGCGACGGAATGAATGGCCTTAAGTGGTGTTGCTCTGCCAGAGGTCACAGTGAGCCGCGAATCAAAGAGGAAGCCAGAGGTTGACCAAACACACTGTTCTCCCACTGCCCTCGTGTAAAACTATCTGCCAAACACCAGTGGTCCCCTTTGAACTTGATTTAGCACTGAGGTCACAAACAGCCGCTCCTCTGCTGTGGAGGATGAACACGGCACACTGATGACATGGAGACAGAGGAGATAAGCTGAGGGCTTTTGTTGCCTTAATACTGAGATAATCAGTGGGCTCTTAATAATGGGGACTCCACACAGACATGGGCTATTTTTAGCACATGTCTTAATAACCGCTCGGACAGTAAAGCTTTCAGTTCTTAAATCCCATTTTTAATTGCATTAGAAAAATTATTAAGGTCTGTTCCATTTTCAGACGTATTCTCACATCCTATAACAATATTTTTGAATGAATTATTAGCTTGAACAAAAAAGAAAGAAAGAATGACGCGAAATGTATGTTGTAAATTTTTCCCTTTTTTATTTTATTCTGAAAAGTTTGTACCTGCCGATTTAATGAATTATAATTCCTGTAGTGTAGAAGCAAAATACACTCACTTTTACTGACATTTATAAACATTAATCTGAGCCAAACACACAGATTGTTGAATACGTTGTTACTGTTGTTGGTCTTGACATCATCGTGTCCTTCTGGTCATGTGACTCCACTGTAGGTCAGCGAAGGATCCTGAGGTCAAGTGCGAAGAGTCGGCGTCCTGCAGCAACAACGCTCCTGCTGGTAAGTGAGGAAAAAAACACCAGGAGTCATAACACAAACTAATATATACTTAAATATTAACCATTCTCTACACATGACACTTGGTTGCTTGTGAATTTTGGCATCTCTACAAACCGGTGAGCTGCGGTTACATCTGAGTTAAGTGTCATTTCTGTCATAAAAGCTCATCGCTTTTTTTTTTTTTTTCAAATAATCACCGTCCTCTGAGACCCTGTTCTTAAACTAAATGAAAATGCTCGAATTTTGCTAAAAAGCCAGTTTTAATTTCATGAAAACTGTAAAGAGTTGGAATAACTAACTACTAACCATTAGGCTGCATTCAAACAACTATTCCAATGACTGTCAGCTTGGTGTTCTCTGCTTCCACTAAATGCTGCACACAATGAGGAATTTACCAAAGTTATAGGAAGAATAAAGTGATTGAGACGGCGCAGGAGGAATAAGGGGATCTTTGTCACTCGAGGTAACAACACATCAATTATCAGTATGACAGTAGGGTCCTGGTATTCACTGTTGGTGGGACTGTGGGCAGGCCAGCAGGTTAATGAAGGCAACAGGATTAATACCCAGGGAGTGCAGCGGCCTCAGGGACATGAGCAGGAAAGCTGCTTCATTAGAGCTCGAACCCCCGAGCGGGACACAAGCACTCAGTCCCTCAATAAGAGACAAATTGTCCTCTGACTCAATTCACATCTAAGAGGCATTAACTTTAAATATATTTAAAAATAATTGTTCATTTTTTATTTCCGTGTTCTGCCATTAGGACAATCCCACATGAAAATAGAGAAAATAAAATTAATAATTATAAATGACTTTGTATATACATCAAAGTTAGCTGCAACAGGTTTACAGGACAATGAGTTATTTTCCTCGTGTCCCTCGTGTCCCAGGTTCCAGCGTCTGGATGTGACCTAACAAAGTCTCACACAATTCACATTAAAGGGGACAACACAATTAAAAAAAATCCAATTTTCTTCTTTAGATTACAGCATATCGCCCAGATTACACTATAATTGTGTGAAAATACCTGATCTCAACGAAATAACGTACTGTATTTACAGTAATGTAGTTTTAAGGGAATGCACACACACACACACGTGTATATATATATATATATATATATATATACATACACACACACACTCTCCATCTTGATTGAACATAAACAGGAATGTTTGAAATCATTGTGCTGGACTTGGACTGCCCTCCACTTCATCTGTGTGTTTATACTTCCTGTGAAAGGCCCTCTATTTATGGACAACTGAAGAACACAAATAATCATTTCCCCCCTCCGAGTGAAGAAACCTGCTTTTATTATCTGCAGAGTTTTGCCGTGCCTTTTGTGTACGCTCACGCTGCTTTCTGATTGCCTGTTTATTATTGCACCGTTCCGGCCGAGCCAATGGAGCGCGAGCCAACTCCAAAAAGGTGCCAAGCCCGTTCCCGGCCTTCTTCCTGTCTGTGACATCATTGTGTATCCCTCTAAAACAAACTGATCCGTGTCTTGTCTGCAGCCTGGGTGGCACACATCACACACCAGAGAGGGATAAACACAACGTGCACACGTTCTCGACTGTGCCCTTTGGACGTGTATCAAAGAACATTTCTGCTTGTGATTGCACGCCTAAATCCGCGGCATCATTCTTCAGGACCAGTGTGATGAAACACTGACCTGCTATGGCTTCACATTTTCATTTGAAATCTTTCATTTGCCCGACTCACACATGGTGTGTGTCCACAAGCCTTCAACCGGGTTTAAAGACGTATCTCAAGAAATAATGTTACAGAGTTGACAAAGATCCTTTTACGTCAGGGATCGGCAAGTAAATGTGGTCGAGGGCCAATTTTATTTGGAAGCAATTGAATATTTGGGCCAAAACATGGTATCTTCATCACTGAAGTGCCTTAAAACGTCTTCGGTCAGAAACAAAAAACCCACATGAAGACAAATGCGTGTGAGATACGTACTCGTACTGTTAATATTTAATGTGCATCATTTCAATTATAACAATTTCTGCTTCTTCTTTTAACGGAACATATGCAAGTAGTTACTTTACAGACATTCACTGACAATGGCGGTGTTTTTATTTGTATTTGTCAAACCAAACATTGAGTTTAGGTTTACTGTCAACTGTTTGAATAAGTTCCTATTTTTTCAGAATAAAAGAAAACTTTAAAAAAAAATGTGACAATAAACAAATAATTTAAGATCAGATTTTAAATCATCTGCCGGGCCAGACACTGATGCTGGCGGGCCAGTTTTGGCCCATGGGCCACCAATTGCTGCCCACTGCTTTACGTCGTGGGCCATTGTCTTTTATGTTGCTATAATAGCTCAATATTCTTGTATGATCTGTGGATAAAAATCTTTAAGGACAGCGATAATTCATCCATCAGTGCTCAAGCACTTTGTTCACTTTCTCTGCACGTCCTTTCAATTCTAAGTGATCAAAGCTATTTTCTCTCATTTTTAAAATATAGGAGATATTAAATATTGTTATTATTTAAACCAAAAGAGCATGAGAGGTCTTCAAGAAATCAACAAAAAAAAACCAACAATTAAAAAAAAGTTACACTCAATTCTTTTCTACCAGGTTCTATTTTAAACCAGAAATCCCCACTCATTTTACGCTCACATTTAGAATTTCATATGTTTACATTATTTTAAACATCAGATGACAGAAATAGTTTTTGGATTCAAGATTCAAGATTCAAGAGGTTTATTGTCATATGTTCGGTTAAGACAGACGTCACACTGCACAATGAAATTCTTACTTTGCACATCTCCCTGGTCACACAAAAGAGAGAGAGAGAAAAAAATGGCACGTATCTTTGCTTCTCTCTGCCTGGTTACTATTGCTGTCTTGGATGAAAGTGAATTATGTACAGGCAACATTTTTTATTCAGGAAAAAAATCTCCAGAAACAATAAACCTGGATACCTGGATGTGATGTTTTTAAAAAAATGCTTTTTCAAAACTGACAATGACAGAATCTGTTGTTTTACAGAAGAATTCTTTTGTTCCTTGAGGGCTTAAAAAAATAGTCAAATGTCATCTCTATTCCTACACAACCTTTAAAAAGGATCCAAAAACACTGGATTCTTGTCTTTTTTTCTCCTTCACAGCTGGATGTCTGAGCTCATGGTGCTGTCACGTGAAGAAGTAGACACAGCTGCAGGTAACTGCTCTCTCTGCACCGGCAGTATAGAGGTCAGTGAACCCAACAGGTACTTATAAATGCCACATGTTTCAGGACCACATTTATTTTAATGTATATTTTATAGTTAAATCACATTTCCACCTAATTAGCTTCACTTCCTGTCGTGATGTGTCTGTGTCAGTGCTGCTGTAAATAGTGCACACGTTTTTTTATTATTAATCATGTATGAAATAAAAGTAAACAAAGATCTATCTTGCACAGATGTGTGGATCCACGTGAAGTCTGGCTTTTACAGTATGAGTTTCTGACTCTTCACATGTGGAACAGATAAAATCCTCTGTGAACAAAAGAGCTGCTTCAGACATGCCAACAGTCAACAAAGTGCAGATGCAGGAGTTGTTGTCTGGTTCTGTTTAGTTCCTCTGTTCTTTTCTTTGTTGCCTCAAGTGCAGTTCTATTGTCTTATGATCTTATGATGCCGCTCATCTGCTCCTGACTTTAACATGCACTCTCTCTCTGTGAGGGACACTTACAGGTGTGGATCAAACTATGTGTGGCGAGTCCAAAATAACGGTTCATTACCAAACTTTTCCCAACTGAAAGTTCAAAATGGAAAATCTGGATTTTCACTTTAAAGAATGAGTGAAGTGGCCATAAAGTCTGCACCTGCTCTTAATTGTTAGCTCCAGACTGAAATAAAAGTAAATGTAAGTTAAGTTTAACGTTATAGTGGGCTGTTATTCCAACATAGTTTTACTAAGGGTGCAAATGCAGTTATTTATAAAAGTAAAAAACATTTTATTATTTAAAAGAAACAACATTAGTTTGTGAATAATGTGTATTTCCTGTCAGGCAACGTTTTGTTTTGTTTTATTTGTTTATAATAATAATAATAATAATAATAATAATAATAATAGTTATTATTATTATTGTTATTATTATTATTATTGTTATTGTTGTTATAATAATAGTGTGTGTTGTGTTGCTATTGTCTCACTTTGTGTGAATTATTTGTCAATGTCAAAACATACCACACTGTAAAACAACAAAATAAAACCATCTATATAATAAATCCCAATGCAATTTTACACTTACGTCCGTTCATTTGTCAGTTAAAGTGTCGAGATTTCTCTTTTTTCTCCGGTGATAAATGCTCGTCACTTTCTGTTAGTGCCCTCCTTTTTTGGAGCCTCCTCCCTCAACACACACACACACACACACACACTGAGACTTTGCAGTAGGCCCGACACAGTTGAAAGTTGTTGGGTTTTTTTTGTTTGTTTTTTGTTTTACTTTTAAAACTTCTAATACCATCACCTTCTTCTTCTTCTTTCTTGCGGAAAACATCAGCACGTTACACGACCATAACAAACACACACAGCAGCAAACTTCACTCACCTTTGTCTCCTCGAGCTCGGTCACATCACATGAGACAGATCCACGCAGTGTCCCACCGCAGGAGGTGATCCTCTTATAAATCCATTTCAATCAGATTTAATGACGATCTGAATAAAGGACCACACGTCCATCGTGCGCGTGTGTGTGTGTGTGTGTAGTGAGAGCATAATATAGCGCTGCTCCGAGCTCAGCTCCCTCTGCACTGCACTGCTTTGCACACTGAGTCCCTGCAAAGTCTGAACATCTGCTCATTTCACGTGACTTTTTTTAAAAATACTAACATCTGTTCTAAATAGGTTTCATTCTGTGCCTCTGCATCGTGTCAATTGCCAACTCCTCTGCTCTGAAAGGGGGGGAGGAAACTTAATTTAAGGCTTCAGCGTTGTGTAAGCACTGAAATGTATTTCTTTTCTTTTAAAAAATAAAAAACAAGTTTGTGATGTCATGTCACACACAAAAATATCCCCAGCTTTTATTTCTCATATAGACTCTGTTTACTTATTTGTTTTTATACAGAGAGAGAGCGAGAGAGAGACAGAACTCCTTGTAACCTGTAAAGGTTTTCATGAAAAGCTGTTTATTGATCTTCAGGCCTAGACTGTGCTTGGGGAAATCCAAACTTCCAGTGAGAATAGCCACAGACCCGCAGCCTCTACCTCCGTGGCCTCCTTAAATTTCATAGACATCTGGGAATTCCATACATGCCTCGCAAGCCAATTACACACCTTCAAACGTGAGCACACTTTGATTTAGACAGTGAGAAACACAGTGAGATCACTGAGCTCCACCACAGCACAGGTAACAGTGGCGTGGAGAAGATTGTTTTTAATAAAGTAATAATACATTTAAAGGCTTCACGGCGCGCGTAAAGACGCACAATGTGTTTGTTATTACGCTGCGCTGCAGAATCACCCAGGGTTAATGTCACTATGATGGATAGGATTGTCAAATGTAAATATAATGATGGATATTTTTCTCATATTACCTCATACAGGACAGGCGTTTCCTCCAGTAAAACACGTTATAAAGTAAGTGACTTAACTACAATATTATGAATATTATGCACCACGTTTTGTCAACTTTCCATCTACTTATATAGCAGGTTGACATGACCTCAGTGTAACTTGTTTACTCATAATAGTGAGTCTCAGACCTCAAGCCACATTTAAACAAGCCAAATATTTCTTGAATTTATAATTTATAGGTCAATAATGTATTTTAGTTATTTCTTTTTTTTTTCTTCTACAGCACTGCAGAAATACAACTTTAGATTAAAAAATGTGAATTTCCTGAAACAGTTCTGGATATAAAAAGTGAGGAATGGGAGAATTTATCAAACCTCTAATTGTTATTTTTGGATGTGTGAGAGGACCTCAAGAAAAATTGCTCCATGTTACTCCAACGCTTTTACTCGAGCCAATAATAACTCCATCTGTTTTCCCAAGTGACTGGCGGTGTTGTGGAGGCTTTTGTCATTAATGTTGTGAAATAGAAGCAGTCAATACAAAATGTGCACTTAAAATAAATAATTGAATATCTGTCTGAAACTGAAACTTCACTTTGACACAGTGGCGCAAATTTCATACAATTTTCTTTAATGCAAAAAACAACAACAACACATGTACCAACATTTTATACAAACGTTAATAAAAAAATGAATATTTTTGTACTTCAGACACAGGATCCTTCCTTCAATGCGACACCATTAATAAATAAATAAATGTATTCTGTTTGTTTTTTTTGTTCTTTTTTTTGCACAGGTTAGATCCACGCTGCAGTCAGTCAGTCAGTCAGTCTGTAATGTGAGCTACACCACCAGTTGACAGCCTCACACCGAAAAACAAACAAAAACAAACAAACAAACAAACAAAAACACTGAGACCACTGCTTCAGTAAATGCACGTTGACACAAATACGTCCAAAGACATGCAGTACAAAAAACAAAAGAAAGAAAAGAAAATGCAATAAAAAGATAAATTCAACATTCGTCGTCAACAACATGAGAATGAGGTGTATGGAGCTAAAACACACGCACACGCACACGCACAAACACGCACGCGCACACACACACACACACACACACGGCTGTGAGTGCCATGTCGGGCCTCTGCAAAAACGAATCCCGGACCTTTTCTGTGGTCCTTGGTTGAAATAAAGAGTGTTCCCATGTATCCAGCATTGGACTCCAGAATTGTCCCGTCAGAATGTGATAAGTAGATTCAGCAGTCACCTGTAGGTTATAGATAAATGCATCGATTATCACTGATAACTCTGCAGAAAAAAAACAAAAACAAAAAAACATACAACACAGTTTGAGTGAGACTGTTGCCATCAGGCCACGCATTCTCTCCCCCCTCTCCCTTTAGTGTTATTGTCCCACAGTTCGACTTGACTCTCGGGCTCTTTACCAATGTTTGGGTGGCACAGTTTTCTCCAGATGTTAGTGAGATGTTGACAGGGACCAGGCGCCCTCCATCCTCCACACGGAGAAGGCGTAGCTCAGCCTCTCGTGCGCCACATAACTGCAACTTGACATCTTGGCGTCCAGCTCGTCGCTCTGCAGCACCTGGCAGAGGAAGTCGATGTACCTGGACGCGAGTTTCAGGGTCTGTATTTTACTGAGCTTGTCCGAGGGCAAAGTGGGGATAATTTTGCGCAAAGACGCGAAAGCCTCGTTGAGGGACTGCGTCCTCTGTCTCTCCCGTACGTTGGCCATGACGCGCTGTGACTGGAGCTCCTCGAAAGACTGGGGGCTGCTGCTGCTAGACTTCTTCCCTCTCTTCCCAGGGGTTGGGCTATCTGAGTCCTCTGATCCGGTTTTCCTGCTCGGTCTCCTCTTCCTCCCACTTTTCTTCGGCAGGCTGTCCAGCTCCCCCTCGCTGTTGCTCAGGCTGTCCACAGGAGAGACAGGGGAGCTGCTCGACTCTTCCCCCATATTTTCCTCAGACATGTCCACTTCGGCCAGAAAGTGTCCAAAAAATTATTTCCCTCTCATGGAGTCAGAGGATTAGTCCACTTGTTGCTGTGCGCGGGTTATTGAAGGAAACCAAAGTATCCATAGATGAGTTCCTGGGAAGACAAGTCTTTTTCTGGTACTAGAGAAACTTAAGCACTTCTTTATAGGCTGCATGGCGTAAACTTTTTGGGCAGAGGCGGGATTGGCCAAGAAGATGAATTACGTGAGACGAGGGGTGGGAGCATACAAGGAACTATCAGAAAAAACTCTACAGATTCAAAGAAAAGATATAACAGTGTGTCATAACATTACTCTAAAACAAAGAAGCAGACAAACAATCAAATATATAACTTTAACTTACAGTCTTTATAACCCTAGTAGATTTTAATAAGACACAGAATGATCTGAAGTTCACACAATGGAAATGGAAAAACTGTATTAATTTATCAATAATAGTGCAGCAACAACATGGCAATAGCACAGTAATACTTTTGAAACTTTTATGGTAATACCATCTTTTTTGTATAGTATAGAAAATGTGTAGGGAGAAAGAATTTTAACTTTTTCATGTCAGGGTACTTAGGAAAATAGTCATTACACTATTACACTGTCATGCATATAAGATAAGTATTACCATGCTCCACTTACCACATTGTAACCATACTGTAATGTAAATCATTACAAAATAAACATGTTACCAGCATTGATTTTTCTCCATCTCTGAACCCAATTCTTTTTCATAAAACTCGATAAAAATGTGCATGCAACTTCATGAAGTCATGAAGACCTCAGTCTATAGATGCAGACAACAGCTTAAATGTTAGGACTGATTGTTGTAATCTCAGTGTGAAGCTCGCAAACTTGGCCCGTCGCTGTAAACCTCGCCCACATGGATGATGGATTTATGTTTCCATCTAGTCCTACTTAAACCAAGTGAGATCAAAATACTTGAATAAAGGCAGCATATGATCCCAAATCTTACATTTTTGACATGCAGCCAGTTCTGCAAAGGTTCAAACTGTTCGTTGGAACGATGCTGTGTGCTCTAATTATGTTCCCCACAAGAGGGCATGCAGTCAGAAAGTAAAGTTTGGGATTTACAATATATAAAAAAAGTGATTATTCTGGGTTGGCTCCTGTCAGGAAAGAGAGAGAAGGGCAGCTCTGTGTGTGTCAGGCCCTCTGGTATTTACTAGGTTGGTGATACAATATCCATCTTGTTTAGTGGAGGATTACTTTGTTTAGGTTGAGAAGGCTGTGGTCCACAGGAGCAGCATCTGGTTCAGGAAACAGGGGGGCAGCCAGGGTCGGAGGTCACAACACCAGTGAACATCCATTTACATCTCTTGTGGAGGCCTGAGAGTGAAGTATTGTTCTGAGGGAAACACAGGCTTGTTTAAGTTGACTTGTGCTGCTTGACATTTTGAACAGAAGACATTGTCACGTTTATTCATTTTTTTCTACTTTTTCCCCCTCTCTTTTACAAGGTAAAAACTTCTTTGTCTTGAAGTCTGAAGCCTCTGCAGACTTGTGCCCAGAGATGGTGATAGAAGTGAAAGAATCAAGACGAGGAGCAGCTCAACATTCTGCAAGGTGAGCGTACCTGTGCTGGGACACTGTCCATGGTGCTGATCTCAGATAACACCACACTTACTGCACGTTACAGGTAAACTGCCTGCGCTACATCTCAGCTCAGCAGGCAATGTCTATTACTTTACTATTTGTGTTTTTATACTTCCTGATCTTACTACTACTACCTTACCTTTAAGTAACTACATTCATTAAACAGCCACTTTTACAAGTTTGTTATTAGTTTTAATAATTTACATAAAAGACAATTTTAAAAAATGACATCTTTTTTAGATTAAAACACTCCATCCATCCTCTACCACTTTATCCTCCACATGAGGGTCACAGGGGGCACTGGTGCCAAACTGGGGTGCCATAGGGGGAAGGGTGAGTTACACCCTAGATAGGTCACCAGTCTTAGATTAATACCTTGTTCTATAATTATTTTAAAGTATTGCTTATGTGTCAATCCATGTGTTTTTTTGCTTTCACCAGATAAATATTTTATTTTTATTTTTTAGCGTCGCAATACATTGCTTCTTTGACAAGTTATGCGACAAAGCCCAGATCTGCATGTTGCGATTACACGGTCAGTGCCTCGGACCCGCGTCCACAAGGACACCGCATCATTCCTTATTATATTCAAAAACGACTAATGTACGAGCGAGCATTTACACCCACTCCTCTTTTACATTTCTTGGCCGATTTCTCTGTGGAGTTGAGCACGTTGCTGCTGAAGTGACTCTGAGAAAACACAGCTGCTTCTCTCAAATATGATGTCATCAAAGGACAACTTCCCCCAGTGTTGATCTTTAATAAAGACAAAACCTTCATCAGTGAGCTCCAGACTGTCAGGGCCTGACAAATATAAGAACGCGGGGAGGAGACACACGACGCTGATTGCTTCTCAGTGAAATTTGCCATATGATGCTGTCCACTTGGCCTGGAGCAGAGGCCTATAACAGATGAAGAAAGCCTTTGTCCTTATCAATGAGCAGTGAGTGGGTGTTTTGATAAAGTCAAATGTATATTACTGGCTCATGCAACTCGACACAGCAGTCATGAGAGACCCCAGAGCGTCATTTACCGCCCCTCCCTGAGGTCACATCAAGGCAGACACTGCTCAAGCTCTCACTCACTAAGCCCTGAGCCAGAGCCTGATCCACAGAGACCTGTCTATTTTCTCTGCTCCGGCCTTGGAAGGCAGTGTTTCTCTATCAGCCTACTCGTATCTATTGAAATAACAAACCGCAGTCCTCCACATGTACAAGGCTCCCACAATTGACAGTGATATTCATGTTCACTCCATTAAAGCTAAACCACAATGCGTGCAATGCCAGCTTGCCAAGATGGATCAACTGCAGAGGATGAGAAAAGACAGGGGTGCGTTCTTCAAAGGGAAGTCCCAGATAGCCTCTAATCAACCCTCAGCACTAACGAGGGCGAGCAGTGGAGTTGGATGACAGCATTTTTTCCCCCCTCAGACATAGCTTCAGAATATCCCATTCTGTAGAGAAATCCAGACATCATATCATTATTTTCTGATAACGGCAGTCTGGTGGTAGCAAGAGACGGTGTGTGGTGTGCTGAATTGGGAGATGAGGATGAAAACAGAGCTTTATGAGTTGTCTGGATGCTCACGCAGGAGCCAGGATTCCTCGAGTTAGCAGTAAAAGAAAGCCTTTGAAAGCCACATGCTTTGATGTCGTACGTTCTAATCGCGGTTCAAGCATCCACTGAAGCACTGTCTAACTTTTGTCCGAGACTTATTCCTTATCGTCGTCTCATGAAAAAAAAAAGAACGTATTTTTGTGCACATGAGCGTCTACATGTGTCCACGTGTATGAGATCCACTGTTAAATCTCTTCATGTCATGGTAATGTCTCTGTGGGACATCAGACAGCTCCACCACACAATGACACCTTATTAGCCACAAAGAATCAACAAACCTCCGGTATGTTTTCACAGCTTGGAAGCTCGGGGTGAGGTGGGGTCTGTGGAAGAACTGGCATCCCAGCAGTATAATGTCACACACACACACACACACACACACAAAGCAAACACATGGCTTCCTCCAAGGCTTTGAGAGAAAAAAGTTTCATTGGTCCAACTTTGCTCGCTAAACAACAACACAGCATATACCATGTGGTGAGGGAAAAACCAAAATGTGGAGACGTGCTGCGTTCAAGCCCCTTGTAGGTTTACCCGCCTCTGCCAGTGAAGCCTATAAGATCAATATCACCTCATATATTTTCCTGCTCTTGCCACTGCTAAAACCTAAACCTCAGTATCACTGAGCCATGGCTTCTGCTGCCTGTAAAGCACGCTGCCACCCAGCAGACCACACACACTTCAGCCGCTGCAGCATGAAGACCAGTGCACTGACCCGTGTATTTAAAATATCTGTGCAGAGAGTTACTCGACAGGTGCTAGTGTGAGTTTAGATGGTACAATGTGTGTTTCTCTCATAACCATATTTTAAGGTTTTCATAAGTTGTGGATTGAAATGTAATGTCAAATTTTAGGCTGTAGTATGTAGGTTTTTATTACTGTGAATATCATTATCTGGGATGTTTCTTTTTTTTAGAACCACAGTAAGCCCATGATTGTCGATGAAATTGATCTCCAGTACAAACCACATATCAAATATATCATAGTGACACATTTATGTAATAAAGAAGTGTACAAACACTACCATTTTTGCTCAGTGGAAGTGAAGAGTGATAGACGTGTAGGTTTATAGTCAGTGTTGTAATGTAATGTAATAATGTACAAATACTCTGTTACTGTACTTAAGGACAAAATTCACATATCTGTACTTTACTTTGTTATTTATATTTCGAGCAACTTTTACTTTTACTCCACTACATTTCCTCAAACTATCTTTTTTTACTTGTTAATACTAAATAAAATAATAATAAGAAGAGTAATGTTGCTAATGGTCTGTATAAAGCTTTTCTAGTCTTGATGAGCTGATTTACACTGCCATTCACACTCACTACTTACTTTTTTAATACTTTTACTTCTGAAACTTAAGTACTTTATAAGTATTTTATATCAGAAAATTACTTTGGATACTTCAAGGAATACTTCACCAATTTGCATTTAGCTTTGTATTACTAGAATAGGGGTAGTATTTTTGAAAAATTGTGCTTTCCAACCTCAGTTTCCCCCTGAGTCAAGAAACATCTTCATTCTTTTTTTATAACGTGCCCACCAGTGACACCGAGCCTTGGTCCGAGGCTTGAACCGCATTTTTTAGACCCACTCGTAGGGGGCAGGAACTCATTCCCAGAATGTAAACAGTGTTTGCCATCTTTGCTAACAGGACAAAGTGTCACGGATGGGCACGTAACAAAGAAAAGAATGAAGATATTTCTCGAAACTCAGGTTGGGAAGAACAATGTTTCAAAAATACTACCCCTATTCTAGTAATACAAAGCTATGCAAACCAGTGAAGTAATCCTCTAAGTACAGTAAATGTTATATACTTTAAGACTTTTACTTAAGTAATATTATAAAAAAGTGACTTCAACTTCTACCAAAGTCATTTTCTGGTGAGATACTTGTACTTTTACACAAGTTTGTTGACAGTTTTATCTGCTGAACATGTAAAGGTTAAGGTGAGTAATATTTGCACGTACATTTTAGTTTTCTGTGATTTCTGCCTAGTACAATGGAATCATGCTTGTGGTGCTCATAAAATGAAAGAATAACAGCTTTTCTTGTTGATGAATGTGCTGCAGATGTAAGTGTCCTGACATGAAAAGCTGAAAATAACTTTGACCTCATTATTTCTGCTTTTCATTTCAACTGTGCTGTCCATAACCTGAACCTAATGTGTTGTGGAGTGACGTTTATGAGTATGCAGGTGAGTGTGATGTAATACTCACAAAAACACTGCCGCCTTGTTTCAGATATTGAACATAAGCGACGTGACAACTTGGCAAAAAACTCACTCCTTCTCGTCTGGAGTCATTCATCAGTCATGATGACTGTCAGGATGAGTGTCTCTGACTCCACACTGAGTCACTTTATGAAATAATAAAGGAGAAACTAGTATGTAACCACATCCCCCCGCCCTCCCTTATTTATGGTGAAAAGCCCCGTGAAATAACCACAGAAGTGGAAAGCAGCATAGCATGACATGTCACACTGACTTCTCCTTATTGATGAGCATAAAGTCAGTCATGCAGTGTGGTTCCTCACTCTATAACCACGAGTGCCGTGATGAGTCTGCAGTGTTACTGCGGTACCGTACGGGGACTGTGTGAGGAGCGGGGAGGTCAAACTGAGTGCTCCAGCTGCACATGCACATGCAATGTGTACATGCAGATGATGGGCAGCGGTGTGGGGGCGGGACACGAGGACCTGGGGAGTGATCAGGACGGAGAAAGGTCTCTCACATCTCCACCACAAACAACAGAGGAGTGTGGAAGATCACAAGATGACTGCTGATGTGTGCATGTGTGGATAGATAGATAGATAGATAGACAAATAGGTAGATAGATAGATAGATAGATAGATAGATAGATAGATAGCCTTTGCTGGAAGTCATTTCTCTCTTACTCTCCTCTGAACTGCAGCTGTGCTTCCATCTCTCATGATTTCTGCTCACCTCTGCTCCTCCCACTGTGTCAGTCAGAGGTGACCTCCCCCTCCTCTTCCTCCTCCCCCTCCCCCTCCTCCTCCTCCTCCTTCAGTCAGACCAATCTGTCAGGACACAATAGGCTACCTCTCCAGCTATGTTGTTTTTGGAACGGGACGCTTCCAGCTCCACTTGTTCTCCCTCATGGTTGACAGAAATTACCCGAGAAGACACTCTTCTTGGCCGGCGGAGGATTTTGACCCCGCCTCCCCTTCCCCCATTTAAAATGGTGTTTACTTTCAGTCATCAATGTGGAAGCTTTGTGATAATCACTACCCTGTTATTATTCAATATGGGAAGTCATTTGGATGAGCGGCGCCTTCAGTGTTTCCAGTGCGAAGAGGGTCGGCTTTAAAAAAACGCTCATATCCACTCATCAACAGGACAGTAAATAACCTGTCTATGAGAAACGGCCTACAGAGCTTTACACAGATACTGAGAGCTCAGGTCTGTCAAAGACATTACATGCTGTTTTTTTAAGTGTGGACACCTGCAACTTAAGGCTGTTCTCACCATCTGCTGTAAAGAAACGTAGGCCTAATTGCTGCGAAAGGAATTAAAGACACACAGTAAAAGTACAATGTTGAGAGAGGATCGGGACTTAGCAAAGAAAAAACCCACCACACCCTGAAATACCATGACTTACTTTCATTTCTTGCTGCTTTTCAATACAACACTGAGGGATTTGTTTTGTACTTTTCTATTTTTAGCTGAACTCAAATTCTAATTGATCTAATTTCAGGTCAATTAGAATTTCCAATGTTTTAATTACTATCATCTACACGTTATTTTGATTGTATTCATTTTTGTTATTTACAGATTTATTTTGCATCATAAATATGTGTTTTTTATTATTGTTGTTGTTGTTAACTGTAAACAAAACAAACACTTTCAGATATAATTTCAATTTCTAATCACTAAACTGTTTTCACTCAGGTCATTTTGAGTTGAGAAGTTGGCCTAATATTTATTTGTGACCTTTTCACACTGAGCTCTTGTATCCAGCAACTGGCTCCTTACCTCCTTCCAGTTCACGTGACCTCAAAACCGCGCGAGATTTAACTTTTAAACTGCGTCAATGGCGGCGCACCTGTTTGTTCAAACACCAGAGCTTGGATGTCCACGCGCTGCAGTGAACGGTGAGTAGATTTACGTGCTCGCACGCGCGTTTTTTTTTTGTTTTTTTTTTTTAAAAACCCTTTGCAAACATGGTCGTGTTATTGAAGAGAGGAGGAAACACTGTGAAACAAAAGTGAAGCTAATTGTTTGTTTGTGTGTTTGTTGATAGGCAAATGTGTGTTGTTGTGTTGTTGGTGCGCGTGCTCTGCAGTCACACAGCCCAGAAAGGCCTGAGCCTTTATTGGAGCTTTTATTTTGGCAAAATAATGCAGTTTAAAATGATTTTAAATGGCTGGAGCTGCAGTGGTGTGGTATGACGTGAACGTTCCCTTCTCTGATTCCCAGTCCTTTTACCATAGTGCTGTTAAAGGCTCAGCAGACACACACATTCTGCACCACCATCAGTGTTCACCTGAGGAAACTCTTGTCAGATAGGATGTGATCACACCAACACAAATAATCTTAAAAGTAACACAGGAAGAACTGGAGAGAGGCTCAATCATTCCCTGCCTGAAGGCAAAGTAACAACAGTAAATCAGAGGCTTTATTGTGGTTGGATGCAGATGTTTATCAAAAAAGAAAAAAAAAAAAAGAAAAACAGGCTTTTTTTTGTCCTCCACTTTTCCTTTATCACAGTGTTCTCCTATGACGACACTCAGTGTGCCGTTAGGTTGGCCTGATGGAAAAAGTGAGAGCGAGAGCAAAGTGAGGTGTCCAAGGACGTGGATGGTGATTACTCACAAAGCCTCTCTGAACTCTGCCAAAGACTTCAGGTTGTGTTTTTGTTTTTTCCCCCCTCTCTCGCTCTCTCTCTCTCTCTCTCACTCTCACTCTCTCTCTCTCTCTCTTTCTCTCTCGTTGGCTTTCTCTGAGTCATTTGGTAACAGAGCTTCCTCCTTCCTTTACCAGCAGTGGTCATGAGATGAGGCTCCATGGAGGCTGTTAGTCAGGAGAAAGGCATTGAAGTCGGGGGCAGAAATCAACACCTCGTAACACACGCCACAAACCGTGTGGGAAACCTATAGGCCTTTACAGCTTCACAACAACTTCCCTGTTTTTGTGATTATGGATGTACAGACAGGAAGAAGCATGAAATGCGAGAGAGAGAGAGTTCCTGTTTTTAAAGAGCTGTTTCAATGAAGAAAAGCAACTTCCTGATAGTCATTTTTTAATTGATACGTGATTATAACTAACAGTGTTTGTTGGAGGTGCTCTGATGGCTGTAGTCCCAGCACTTAATCCTTGACTGAGTGACTGTGATTAATGAAGTGCTGCCATATGAAGCCTTTTTTTTTTCTCTGACTCCTCAATGTGCTGAACTTTCTCTGCTTACACATCATCTATTACAAAATTATTAGTGTCCAATCTAAAAAAAAAAAAAGGCAAGGGGGGGTGGAGGGGACGGATGGTGGAGGTTGGGGGGAACTCAGAGACACCACCACTACCTTTGCAGCTTGGCATAAATCACCAGGCTAATAAATTGAAAGCTAAATGACTTCTTGCCCTCAACATATATCATGGAGGCAAACCAAATGAAGCCTTATATACCCTAGAGGACAGAGGAATGCTTCTGTTCATAACAGTGATTTGTGGATGGCTCTCAGGACTGTTGGCTTTGGTCTCTGTTTGCACTCATGCTGTCTTATACCGGCGTATGTGTGGGGGAACTTGTTTATTAGCAGAATACTTAAGAAACTTGTAAAGGCCTGCATTTCTTTTGAAATGTGTTCATAATTTTTCAGATAAACTATTTAAAAAGAAAAAAGGTCAGAATTCCAAAATTTAAATCAATAGATAAATAGTTTTTTTTACACTTGACTTCTCTGTGACAACATAAGATCAGAAACATAAGATTGGATGTACTTTTATTGACCCCTATAAGGGAATTTCAAGCAGGACACAGTTTTCCTTGCATGTGATTATTTTAATATATAATTAACCAATGACATGAAACATTTTTCTTCACTTGTTGTAGATGGTGTTATAGGTATATTACATGTCACATGATTTGACACAGGCAAAGAAATATTTAGCAGCACAGAGAACAGCCCAACATCAGTACAATGGCGCCACCCAGTGGATTAAAAACGTTAAGCTCTGTGATGCTTGTAGAGGGCCTCTTATGAAGCAGGTGAGAACATGTTTCATTTAAAGATTATACTTGTAAATGAGAGCATATAATGGTAAAATATAACATACATATGTAAATGCATGTCAGCAAAAGCACTGAGCCAGTTCAATTGAGTTTTGTTACTGGAAAAAGTCAGCATATTAGTATTTTCCCAGTAAGAAATTCACATTTCTGTTCAAAAGAACATTTTTTCTCAGCTGGTAATTGTTTAAGAGCAAATCAAACACCCATTTTGGCATTTTCACCACCCAACCTTTCTCTAATCCCACCTGGATTACCACTGCAGGACAAGCAGATAAAGGATCTGACACCAAGAAAATATACACATGTGCAAACATGGCCTGTTTTTGTCTGTACATTTACCAGCTTAAATGAACTAAGTCTGACATTATAGATAAGAAGAAAAGACAACGGCTCGTGAAGGAAATGAAGATTTTGTGGTGAATAGAGGTGGTAATAAAGTCATCGTAAAGTAATCGTTTGGTCCATAAAATGCCAGAAGATGTTGATCAGTGTTTCTCAAATCTGGAAAGGATAATGTTCTCAAATGTCTCGTCTTGTCTAAAATCCAAAAATGATTCAGTTTGAATGATTTCTTTGTTATATGGAGCAAAGAAACCAGAAAATATTCACATTTAAGAAGCTGAAAAATCAGTAAACGTGCTCTAATTCCTTGAAAACATGATTATAAAAATTTGATGATTCATTAAGTAATCGATTAATCGAGTAATTGTTTCAGCCGTACTCACAAGTAAATAAGACTAAAAACTTTTTTTTATCATTTATAGCATTTGAAAGATTATTGTGTCACCATCTCAAAAATAATGGTGCCCTTTTGAAAGAATTAGAAGAGAATCAAGTTATGTAATTATTTATTTTGGGTTAACAGAAAACAATACTGTGAGTACTACACTGCAGTCAAACAGAGTAAAATCTGGACAGTTAAAGTTCTTTATGAATGTTTTATTGCCCATTTTTTTGACTTCTCTTCAGAGAACGCGTGTCTGTGTGTGTCTGTAATTCTTTCAATAACAATAACTGTTTGGTTTATAAATTTGCTGTTGGAAATGTACAATAGTTGGCCTTGGGCTTAACATGGTGACAGTGATCATTATTCCCATAAATAATAATCTTTCTTTCAATTTTTTCTCTGTTTTTATAATTACACAATCAGTGGTTATTAAATGTTAAGTTTCTAGCGTCACCTCTGCAGCGATTCATAATAATTACTGTGTGTATCTGCGGTCTCACACTCTTTCTGTGGTCTCATTTCATTAGCATTGGTTTAATGCCTCGCTGCATCTGAAAAATGGGGACCCACGAAGGCAGTGTTCATTTTTCTTCGCCCTCATTTCAACCTCATACTGTCCGTGCTGAGCCTGTGTCTTGTTGTGGCAGCTTTCTGTTAAATGTGCTCTAAAACCCAGCAACTGTAACCTGGTTCAAGGTTTTATGTTTTATTGTTCACAGCTTCAGAAACACTGACCCTAACCCTAACCCTATATATGCACACATTTCTCATACCAAGTGAAATTTATTGTCCCCTGGTACCAAACTCACACACCAGTCTATCAGATGTTTGAAATCCAGTCACATTAAATTGTCTCAGAATTCAAAACAAAATTTAAAACTGAATATCTGATTTAGGGATTTCTCTGGGATGTATTTTTGAACACTTATTACACCAGTTGTTCAGAATTTCATGGGAAACGTCATGTCGGATTAATCTGTAAAAAACCTTTTTGCCAGTGGAAAAAGTGGGTTTCCATTGTTTTTGACCACTTAACTCTTTCATGTTAAATTATCCCACACTGTTTTATCTCCGGCTTTGAACGTAATCTCTTAAGTACGGCCTTATACAATCACTCCCATGTTGCAGATTGAATCAGTTCACTCAGTTGATACCGTTTTCTTTATTTGATTTACTTTTCCCGAGGTGCTCTCAGTGAGCCAAGGCAAAGTCGGTTTGGGTTTTCTGTGCTTTGTTTGATAGAGAACCAACACACAGTGCTACACACAGTGCTCTCAGCTGAAACTTGCTTAAACAAACAGTGTCGAGAAAAGCAAACAGACGGACAAATCAATGGGACTGCAGGAGGCATTCTTTTCAAATACAGGATTTAACACGACCACGACTAAAATTCAGAATGTACAAATGTCACAACTTTTTAGGCATAAAAAAAAATAAAATACGTGACATATTAAGCAGTTTTGTGATTAACGTGCACATTGTGAATTTTAATGGTAGCTGCTATCATTATTTAGAGATAAAATAATGAATATTCATTCATATCTCATGCCAAACATCTCCGTTTCAGTATTCGACATCACTCTGAGTTACAATCACCACTCTAAATACTGAAGTTTTCATTTCGCTATAAAAACATCTATCATTTATACCCCATTAAATCATCTGATTTGTACAAATATATATATAAAAAAATATTACACGACGGAATGAAAAATAACAAATATGCAACAGCTTATGACACAAGTAGAGTAAAATAGCATTTTTATAGTTAGTTTACTGGCAACAGGACAATGAAAAGGCGTGCTTCACTTTAGAATAACTGACTTTTCAGCAAAAGACTCTTATAGTTAAGACAAGTTCACATATTTCAACCCTGGAGGTTGTTTACTGAAAACAGTGTTCACATTAATTACTCACTTGACTGATAGTATGTGCAGAAAAAATAGTACTGCCAATGCTCTCTGTTACAGTAATACGTTAAGTAATGGTGATTTTTGTGACTTTGACATTGATTTGACCAACACATGTTAACCACTTCAAGTGGATGCTTGTGTCAGATGTCATGACATGCCATGCAGGCTCTCCTGATATATAATTTCTGTATGTCACTGTTTCTTGTAAATGTTACATATGAGTGTTAAACAATGGAAGAGATGTGAGGTTCCAGTGACCTTCTTGACTTTCAAATTCCAAAACCTAAACATGTCACGTTTGAGTCCCAAGTGCATGTTTTTGTTGCATTTTTTGCAGAAGTGGGATGAATGGACACACTAACACGATGGCTCAAGTCATGGCCTTTTAACTGCTGTGAACGTATCAGGTTAAGAACTGTACTTTGTGTCATTTTAACTTTTTTGTAAAGTAAGTATTTAGAAAGTTGATAAACGTTTATGCAGGACGGCATTTTCAAAAACTGAAAATGATCGGCCAAAATTCAATTTGACATGAGTCTCTATTTCACTGGCACGGGCAGAGAGAAGTTATTGCACGATGAAATGAGAGTCCTTCACAGCGCAATAATTGCGAGAACATACTGTTTACTCACTGAGTGAGGTCTGGAGATACAGTGCAACAACCTGACAGAATTTCAGTTATTTGTAAAGTCAAAAAAAACCCAGAATGATTGAAGTAACATCTTTATCTGTGGCGTAACAAACCCTCTCTTTGTCCGTCTCTTTGTCATTACCAAGTGCGTGGAGGTTGACGTCATCACTAGAGCGCCTCTGCGAATGCGCTTTTTAGCTTTTTGGGTACGCAGAGCCTCGAAAGATATCGAGGCAGTTCACTGTGATGAGGGCACCGGTCAGCTGCCTCCACTGTCTGGTAACGGGGTTTTTCATTTTGTCCAGAACCAGGTGCAGGTCCTGGATCAAGTCTCTGTAGCTGTCTCCATTATTCAGACTCCAGGAGTACAGGAAGTCATAGGCCGGCTTCCACATGCACTGCAACAGTACATGACATAGCCATTAGAATTTGCATGACATTCAAATTCCTTTAGTTCCTGTGCCAATGTTTGCGATTCAACTGACCTGAGCACCGATGTCTCCATTTTTCCCTCGGTGCGGTGACTCATAGCCTGCTATCTGAGCACTGGAGAGTTTTCCCATCTTCTCGGCGAGCTCCCGCCAACGAACCCCGAGCTCCACGGCGGTGGACAGGATGACGGTGTTCT
Organism: Solea solea; assembly: GCF_958295425.1. Lineage (NCBI taxonomy): Eukaryota > Metazoa > Chordata > Actinopteri > Pleuronectiformes > Soleidae > Solea > Solea solea. The sequence goes on from NC_081146.1 coordinate 10,492,361, forward strand.
GAATCAGCTGAGCTGCTACATTCACAGAGTCCATCTTAAGCAGGCCCTAAGGAGAAAAATAGATAGTAGAAGAATCAGTGGGTTGATGTTGGCTGAAGAGTGTGTGCCAGTCATTCTGAGTATCTTTGTAAGAGCTTGACTTGTTGAATGCTAAATAGATATATTCTTAAATGTCTACTGTGTAACATCCAAGAGAGTTTATTGGCAGAATATTGGTCAAAATCACTGGATTGTAAAATCCAATCTATCCAAAAATCGCATGTCGCATGCTTGACTATACACAGCCTATAAAAATGTAAATTAAAAATCAGCAAAAGCATTTTAGCCGAGTCATATTTGGTCTGTTTATTACAACAACAATTTGTTACACAATTGTAGAATGACGTCTGTGAAATGACTCAGCATAATGTGGTGTTGACGGCTTCATAGTTCATCATCGGACTAATATGGGTATCGGTAGATACTCGAGTTTGTGGCATCGGTATCGGACACAAAAAGTGGTATCATCCCCTAACTATAAGTGTATGAACACTTAGACATTTAAATTGTTTGAATTTTGAATCATTTTGAACCAACATGCGTGAATTGACTGTCTGTCTGTGTATCATTTCATATAATGAAGCAGGAGGCGACTACACAAGTGTTGGTAAAAAGGCTCCACCCATAAAGAACCAATGAAAAAGAATGGGCATACAGCAGGAAAAAGAAGGGAAAAGTTGTTTGTTGCACTCTGTAGTCTCACCTTTAGATCACTAATAATGTTTACACACCGGCCCTATATTAGCCATTACAATAAATGCAATTTCTCTACTCACCACCATGAGCTCGTGCAAAAACTTCCTCCTGCCCCGCTCAGTGTGACAGTCTTCCTTCAGCTTTTCCAGAACACAGGCCACCTTATCACCTTCGCTCTCTGGCTGCCTCCATGTGATGGCGTCCAGTGACAGGCCGCTGTAGCCCAAAGCATTAGCGAAAGCTCTCCAGCTGCTGATGTGCTCTGTGACCAGTGTCTGGATGGCAGAGTACATGTAGGTGAGCTTCTTGAAGGGCAGCGTCATGTTGTCCAAGAGGACCTCGGTGGTGATCTGAATGCCGGTGAAGTCGATCACCTGGTCTCTGGTGATGAGCTTGATGTTTTTGCAGTGAATCAACCCAGTCCTGCCTCGCAGAAATCCAATATACCACTCTTTGACTTTTGTGTTGCCCACTGACCTAACGGTCTCCCTTGAAAGGAGAGCAACAGTGTCCCCCTTGAAGTACTCCAGAAGGTAGTCTACGCGTGGCTGACGGAGAACTGATTTAAGGGCTACACCATACCACTGCAGCCTCACGGGTTTGTCTTGAAACGTAGGTAAATCTGGAACATTTTCCTCGGGAATGGGTGAGGCTCGTGGTATTTCAGGCAGTCTTTCTAGCTGCCTTGACACTCGCTTTTCTGCTCGGGTGGGTGGTGCAGGAGGGGAGGACAGCTGGAAATGTGCAGCAGTCGCACTGTTTGATTCCTTCACGTGTAGATCTAATTTAAAGGGGGACATTTCTGTATTACCAGGGCAAGATACTGCAATTGGCAGTTTTAAAACTGTCCCTATTTTGAGCTGGCTCTGCCTCACTTCTTTCAGTTTGTCCTCGGGTTTGATTTTAAACAATGAGCCTGTGACGCTAACGCTGACATGCAGGTCCCTCAGTTTGTCCGGTTTAAATCGGCGTTTTCCCCACAGCTGCAACACGAGAGGAGGCAGGTTTTTGTTGCCTCTGCATACATCTGAAAAAGGTAGCTTTGGTGGAATATCCTCATGACAGCAAACCACTATTACAACTTTGAATGATGGATGGATGAACCTGGGTCCATAAACTGCCACAGTGATTTGGCGGTCAAGGTAATCCCATACTGATGTGGCAGGTGACTGAACTGCAGAGGCTTCTGCCACTGCGATCACATAAAAATGCGTTTTCAAGTTCTGGAGCTTCATCTGCATCATGTTCTTGTAAATGTAACAGTCGTCCACTTTCTGATATGGCCCCTCTCTTTTGTTGGACACGAGTCCGGCCACAGTGGTCATCGTCTGACTCAGCGGGTCACTCTTCACCTCTCCAGACAGTTTCACCTCCAGGGAGATGCTCGCCTTTGTGTTGATGTGGCTGAGAACCACCTCGAGCAGCGGACTCATGGTCGTCGTGTAGTTGTTGTTGAGTCCAGGAGGAGGGTCTAACATTGCTTTCAGTGTCACTTCCTGGACTTCTCCAGGTGGAACATGGCCTTCTGGTATATGAATACTAACTCCTGAGTCCGGTAACTGGACCGATCCTCCCGTGTGACCGATCTTGCATATAACCTGAAAGCCAGAGGCCTGGGTCTGAGCCCATCCAGGACTGTGGCTCATCACATTTAAGTCCAGACATGAGCGGGTTAACTGCCGGTGGCTCAGCCAGGCCATCTTATAGGCCTCTCTGTCATTCTTCAGCCACTCAAAGTCTGGATTCAGCACAGGCCCGGGCATTTTGAAACTGTCCTCATGTTTCGGCTCTTTTCTCTCCAGAGCATCCAAGATGTCCGAAGCACTCCTCCATCTTCCAGATCTGTTGGTGACTTTGTGTTTGTTCTCCAAAAAGCTCCCCACATTGCCTTCATCTGAGGACGTGCTAATGGCGTCACCGTTATTTGTGTCCACGTGTTTCTTGTTGTCTTGTATTACGGCGGATGTGTTGGCAATGTGTTTGTCTGTGCTGCCGCGTACAATATCATCTAAGAAAGGGTTTGATCCGGAGAGCTTGTTCCAGAAGGGATTGTTTGTCTGCGACAGTTGAGCACTTTCTGACTGTAGTGGTGGCCACTCAGAGTTCTGTGGGACTCCTGTGAAAACGATAGTTAGGGTCTGTTAAAATGATACAATATGGTAATTTCAGATTCACAACACGACACAATTTAAATGGTACCATTGCTTGTTGAGACATTATCATCCAGGTCAATCAGTGTCCCCTCAGATTTACTCCGCATTAGACTACCAACACGACGGAAAGGCGGTTCTCTTCCAGATGCCATTTTTTCATCTGTAAACGTAAAAAAATAAAAATCAATCAATTAAATCCCTCTTTCCTCATTTTATTAGCTGCTTTAGCTAGAAATAGAATTTTTTATTATGCTTCTTATCAACTTTTTAATTGGCTCCTAGTGCACTTACCTTGTGTGCACTGCTCTATTATGATGTCTTTGTGTCATGTTTTGTTGCTATAAACAAATTGCTCCATAATGGGACTAATAAAGTTAATTGGATTTGAATAATAATCTATATTTATCAATATAACTTATCCAAAATCATTTGATAGCATATTTAAAACATGTTTATTTCTAAGTACTTTGACAGGCAAAGCAGAACAGAAGATTCAGGACACCACATGTCGATATAAAGAAAAGCAAGACAGCATCACACAAGTAACTTGGAGAGAATGAAAGGATACACATAAATAAAGCTCTAAACTAGGGATGATCAAATATGTAGTTGCGATTGTTTTTGGCTGCAACTGCTGATTCATGATATGAAAGGGAATGGTATCTTTTAACACAATTATTCTCATTTTCATTTGAATAACATATTTAAAATGATTACTCTGTGATATGTGTGCAGATCTGTGAGATCTTCAGTCAGTAGAATGAGATGTGTGTGTAGGTCAGGACAATTATTAATCTATAATTGATATTTTCACACATTTTGGCTTGAACAAATATTTTGCGCCCTGTGATTTTAAAATTGCAGCAAGCCAAATTGGGATTTTGATAAAATTTTGAGGAATTGTTCAGCCCTAAATGCGAAATAAATCCTTCTCAGATATGAATATTGGTTTATTTTCTGTAAATCAGTGTCTTTTGGGTTTGGATTTTTGGCCAAACATTACATTACATTACATTACATGTCATTTAGCAGACGGTTTTATCCAAAGCGACTTACAATAAGTACAACAAACAAATTAGAATATGTCAAATTGGACTCGCAGAGGAGCATGTTTGTCTTCCCAAGAAAATAAAAACAGGATTCACTGATTTCACTCATTCTTTGTGTAAGCACAGACATACACTTTAGAAGAAAGGCAGATGAGTTAAGTCATTGTTGTCTCGCTCAGCACAATGTGCCCCAGGGTTTCTGCAAATCCCCTCTGAGTGTGCGACAGAAAAGTGTTCCAAACACACAAGAAAGCCTGAACTCTTCAGTCTGTCACTTGTTTGTGTAAAACAGAAAAAAAAGGACTGACGCTACCATTCATGACCTGTCACAGTGAGTCAGTCAATAATAATGCGGTGTCTTCCACCACTGCACAAAAACAGGTTGGTCTTGTCAAGCCTATATGACACAGTACTCAGTTCTCCTGGCGCGTCTTGTTGTGATCAAAGTATCCACTGTCACTGTCACTGACAGTGAAACAGGTCTGTTCTGATGTAAAACACTCGTGTGTGTGTCCGGTATTAAACAAACTACTTCAAATCACAGTCGTGTGCGTATATACTTTGATTGAATCAAGAAGAAACGGGTTAGATTCAGACACTAGAGCTCCAGCTTCACTAACCACAGCTACACGACAGTGTGTGAACAGGTGTGTGTGTGTGTGTGTGTGTGTGTGTACACTGTAGTTACATATTACTAATGCGTGTCCTTTCTCTGCCAAAGTCGGGATCATAAACTATGAAACACGGCTCAAAGAAAACAAAGCGGCGACCTCACCGTCGGCATGAGATGTCTGTAGTTGTGCGCTGACGGGGGAAAATCCGTCGGTCCTCCTCAGTCTGTCATTTCCACTTTGTTCTCTGCGAAGCCTCCGCGCCTCGGGTTACAGCGCTGCGCTCTTGTTTGCGCTCAGACACGGAGCATTTTGGGACTGGAAGTTTGAAATCACGCTGGAGCCACTTCAGAGGGAGTGGCTGTCGGCGGCGGCCTCTCGTGCGCCCACACTCCAACACCCACAATGCAGCGCCGTGTTTACGCACGAGTCATGATGACAACACCTGAAACCGAGCGATACCTGTAGTTTCGACTGCACGCACCGACACGCACGACTGAACGTGCAAACACCACCACACACTGGTGAAGGCTATGTGGATACTCAGTGAGGAGACACACACGTGTAAAGTTAACAAAGAGTTTATAGTTTAAAATAAAGCATAATAATAATAATCTTACACTATTCCTCTAAAAACACATGGCTAACGCATTTACAGACAGGAAAATCACATTTGTAAATGATGATATTCAAGTTCTATTTAGCTCACTTAATCCATGAACTGAGCAGAGTGACTGTCAATGTGATCATTAACACCTGCAAAAAGTGTCAAAATGAAATAATTGTCATTTTTACCAAATAGTACAAAGGTTGCTGTGCTACACTCAACCCTTAAAATCACCATAAATACATGCACATAACTCTTTCACACACATTCTATCTCAATATGCACTTTTCAAAATATAGTTCAGTGTCACATTGTTATTGCAACACAAATGAAGAAGAACCCTTCACTGTTGTAGCCATTTCCTATGAACATAATTGAAGTTCATGTGGATTCTAATTTTGTTATGTGTTTTCATTTCACAATTAAAAACACAACAAAGAAGAATTTTGGAAGTTTGAATTTCGTAAGCTAGTGAGTCAGCTGAGCTGCACCCACAACATGGAGACCATGATTATTCTTCCAGATGAATCACTGGTGGGGACCAAATACATTCATGTCTGTGTCATTGGTTGTCTTCCTCAAACCTCTCTGCTTTTAGTCACACGTTTGGCCAAATATATTAACCCAGATTCAGCTTCCACAGTCAAAGTGTGTATTTGTATTTGAGTAACTCAGATATTACAAAAGTGTTGTGAGGATTTCTCCCTCCTTCTTTCCTTGTCATTCAGTTGATACTTGGAAATTGTGTTTTATTGATTTCACTGTGTGCCGTGATCACCGCGTCTTTGTGTTAAAGGGACCGAGGTTGACAGCTCTTAATCTCATCAAGGTCAAATGTCTTCTTATCTCACAGGACAGGTTATATACACATTTGTGATGAGGCCCTGAATAGATCACTAACTGAAACTGTTAAACATCATATTTGATGTTTCAAGAAAACAGTAAAGCTCTTGTTTGTGTTTGGCTACTTGCAGCTTAACCTTTAAGTACAACAGTTAAGTGCATAACTTTAAATAAACATATTATATACCCATGTTATCGTCGGGCTATCTTTGCTGATATGAAACCTGCCCGTGGAGCTGTTGTTTAGGAATGGAGCGCTGCTTTTCAAAGGCAGTTCAAGGGATGCAGCCAAGAACTCATGCAGTAAATACAATTCAATCTTTATTGCAGACTCACAGGAGGTCCATAGATAAAATTCAATTTATTAAGAATACAATCGGTGGCTGTAGTAGTTTGGACTTTAGTATGCCTTGTTGCACACAACTTAATTTCCTACTCCTGCTTGCACATTATCCTACACTGTGCATACTTAAACTGTTAAATATCAAGAAGACATAACCTGCATCATGTCTTCTTCACACTCCACCATTTACAGTAATGGAATTATCAGCACAGTCAGTGTGTGACAGTGTGAGCATAGTCTGCTATAACAATTACTCGATTAATCGGTTACAAAATTAATCGTCAACTATTTTGATAACTGATTAACCGGGCTGAAACTTTTTTAATTTTTAAAACAAGATTTCTGATTCTTTCAGCTTCTTAAATGTGAATATATTCTTCATCAAAAGAACAACACATTCGAGAAAGTCATCATTTCCAGGTTTGACGAACACTGAGTGACATTTTTGGAGGATGTAGATAAGGCTGATACATTTCAGCCTTAAGTATGAATGAAACCTTTATACAAACTAAAGCGTGTATATACAGTAGCTTATTACTTAATTTAATAGGACATAAAATACATTCATGTGCCTGAATTTACTCCAGTCTGAATGAGGTTTGACCTATAACTACATAACTTTATATCTACTGAGTCTTTTTCCAAAGTGGATTAGGCAAGAAAATATTAAATGACTGTTGTTTTAAGCCATTTAGTGGGATTTGTTGACAATCCTTTAACACACTAAGTTTTTTAATCATTCAGGTTAAACATGAATGTTTACATTTACAGTTTTGTGCCGCTTGGTGGAGCTGTTTCTCCACATTTCAGTGAAGGCAGGCACTCAGGGTTCTTCAGTCTTTACCCAGAGAGAGGTTAGAGTTGTGCATTGTTCACCAATCCAGCAAGTAAGCAGCAGCCACAGCGAGAAAAACTACTAAAGTTCTGTGTAAAACATGGTGAAATACATTATGTAATTTATTATGTTATTTTTTCAGTGATATCTTTTAACATAAATGACTATAACTCAGCAGCAGTGACGATTTCTAACGGGCAAACAGGGGAAATACTATTGAAGGTGTAAAATGTCTGTAATTCAGTTGTGGTTGTGCAGAAAACTAAATACTTTCATTATTAATTCAGATTCTAAAATTCTTGATTTATTATAAACTAACCTTTAACAGGCCACTCTAATCTAAAGTCATTTAATATCCCTCTTTTTCAAAGATCAATGTTTGGTCTGATAAATTTGAAAAACAATGTTACACTGTTCAACTTGTCACTGTAAATTTACATCAAAGTTTTACAGTGTGATAACAAATTTTACATTTTTGCTTGAAATTTGAAGATATTTTGAAGATTAAATGAAAGTAAAGTAAATAATCAACAGCTGAATTGATGAATTGAATCAGCTAATGCAGCTGTAATTCTTATATTTGATGTCACAAATCCTCTATTGCTGTATGATATTGTATAAGCGACATTTCTTCTTTGCTTTAGCCTTACCTGCCGTCACAAATCTTCATCTCATATGGGCATGTCTGCCATTTTGTGCTTTCTTCTTTTGAAGAAACTTCTGGAGTTGTAGAGGAACCGCGGACACATCACATGTTTTCAAGTCTCTTGAGTTTCAACAGGCTGAAAGGATTTGATTTACACCGATTTCATGTGTGAAAAAACACATTTAGTCTCCTTTTTCATTCTGGACACTCCCTCAGAAGTTGGTTTTCTGGGCCGAAAAAAAAAATTGTTCATTTTGATTCTGTTGTGGCTTCAAACGTATTGATTTTGAAGACATTGATGTAATGAAGTCATTAAACTGAGGTTATAACTCCAGCAAACCCACAGAGCTTTCCACTCCGAGGTTGAATCTGTGCGTATTCCACTCAGTTAAACGTGTGAAACACCACCTGTGACATAAATGAATTTAAATTGCTGAAAGCCTTGTGTACAGGCACCCTGTCAGTGTTCCAGCAATTACTGTTAATTATTTTGCCTAAACTCTGAACCTTGTCAAATTGCCTTCAGCCGTTGATTGGTTAGTTTGATGACAATGACAATGTGTGGTTGGACTTTTTAACCACAAAATTGGCCACAGATGCATCATCAGTGAGACGTGTCAGCACAACACTATGATTTGCCGCTTGATCCAGAGAATCCAATATGTCACCTCGGAGTCACTGATGCATCCAGATCCAGCAGAGAAGGACATTGTTTGTCTCTGTTGTTTTTCCCGACGTGACTGCGCTGCAGCTGCAAACTCACCGTGAACTGACCACAGCCGTTAGTGTGGCCTCCATCCACTCCACACTGTTGGCAGTTCATCCTCTTAATTCATCTCTCTGATCCAGATCATTTATGGACCTCTCATAATGTTGAGACAGGCACCAAGGATGGTTGCACTTAAAAGTTCTCTGAGGCAAAACTCATTGAGAGAGATTTTTATTTCTTATTTCAGTTCTGAATAAGTGACACAAAGTAATCCCTGCACTATTAGTTAATGCTGAGGTTTTAAATATGCTGTTCATTGTAAAGCAGTAGATGGCGCTATAAAGCTGCGTTTACAAAGCAAAAGTAGAGCAGCAGAAAGTTTGAAAGGTTCTGATTTTACTTTCCTTCCTAATAGAAGCTCATGAAACAAACACTACGTAATTTCACATGGAGTGTGTAAAATAAATTTAAATGGCCACATCTTCAAATATTTTCAGATTCCCATATGTTGGACATTGTTGGAAAGCTTAGAAACCACACTTTCAGGAATCTGTAAATACCTCAAAATGCCCCTTGGGGTCTTGTTCCTGTTTTTTTTTTTTTTTTTGTTTTTTTTCCATGGCTGAGAACAAATGTAAAATCATGTGAACTGAGATTATCATTTTCTACCACGCAGTTGAAATGATATGCAGCCACCACCATCCATGACTGTGACTATGTGACTGCATATCAACTTAATGTGTGGAGAAAAAAAACCTCAAACTGTGAGTTTAGAAGAAAATGCGGATTTGAATAAAAGGGGAAAAGCCAGAAATTTAAAATAAAGAACATCCTTGCTTACACGAATTATACAAAATGTGAGTAGCCATATAAGAGGATATGTGGTTTACTTTTAAAAATTATAATTGTGAATTTTCCTGAAGTCAAATTGAGCCTGTTACCTCGCTACAAAATATTTTAGTTGGTTCTTTCTTTTTTTTTAATCATTCTGTACTTATCTTTTTTTTCTTAATACACTTGAAACATTACAGACTGTTGAGGATGATATTAATATATAGTGGTTAAAAAATGAACAGCAAACTCTCTGCGCATTTTTAGCAACACAATCACGTTGGTGTTGAAGTATGACGAATGACTGAAAGTTCGATTAAAACAAAACTAATAATTTAAGATTATATATAAAAGTCTGTGTATATAATAAAATAGAAAGCATGATAATATAAACACCATGTGCTGCTCTCCAAACCGATTGACAGGAATCCAACCGCAGAATAATTGTTAGAATTAATAATGACAAAAAAGTTAATAATAGTAATTAAATCTTTGTGGACTTCGATCCTCTGGGAATTTTAAAGTTTTATTTCTCACGCACAATAAAAAAAAAATAATAATAAACGAACGGGATATAACCAGAATATAAATTTCCCTGGCATTTTCATTTTTTTCAAACAGATGTTCAGTTTATTTGCTTTTTTGCCAGCCAGATTAATTTGGATGTTTTAAATAATCCAGTGTAAATGCACTTGTATGTGTGTGTGCGAGTGTGTGTGTGAGGCCTTCATGTTTTTGGAGGCCGTTTTTTTCCACCTCCGCCTGAGGAACCTGTAAAAAAAGCACCAGCTGTTGACGGAGATCATCAAACTCATCACCTATTTGCTATTTATAGTATTTATAGTACTCATTGTCGCACATTCTAAAATAAAACATCACAGATTAACAGTGAATTGAAAGCTCTCCCCGGTTATAGATGGAATAAATGGCATCGACTCAACAATCAAATAAACTGAGTCGATCAACTGCTGCTGAATTCATACTGACTTTATTGAGTGGCTTCCATAAAAAGCCATTCTCGCAGGGGGGGGGGAAATATCATTGTAAAATTAAAATCACTTTACAACATGCTTACTTAAATTAAATGAGCGGGTAAACAGTAAATGATTTCCAAAACCTTACAAATAAATTCAAAGTGCGCCTAATGATAGACCCCTAAATACAAGAAAAACTCGTGGTTAAATAGAACTCCCCCACAATACATTTCATATCATGTCAAAGAAAAAAATCCAAGTACATTTCCGTATATTTTCAAATATTTACTAGAGTCCATATACAACTAGAAATACCTATACAAAATCGTCTCCTGGACAAATACATTACTCACCTTTACATTGGGCTGTAATTACTCTAACCTACATATCTCATTCTATACAACACATTTTGCAGCGAAGTAAAGAGTAAGTAACTGGCCTATACTTACAAACTTACAGCACGTACAGTTCACTGTGTGTGTGTGTGTGTGTGTGTGTGTGTGGGCTGTGGGGATGATCGACCTGTAACTGCTCCTGCGTTATCTAACGGTCCCTGCAGGGATCCCACGGATGACAATGAAAAACCATCACGTGCCCACATCTTCTTGTTCCCACACCGAGCAGAGCGTCCGCGGGGACTAAAAACTGTTTCTCCTGCCTGATAATAAAGTGCCAGCGTTTGGTTTGGAACAATATGAATGACAGCGGTAACACAACTCTGCAGGTCTGGATTTTTCACAACAGTCAGGGTGTGTATTTGTGTGTTTGTGTGTGATCTGTTGCGTGTCACGCGTGTACCTTTTTATGTTATAAAGTGATGTGTAAACTCATGGATGAGGCTGCAGAAAGTGTGCCCACAATAACTTTGATTATACACTGTCACACCGCAGATCATTTTTAGATACGGTTGTTGTTTTTTTTGTATGTATGATGGTACAGCTATGGAATTATGCAGTTAGTCTTAAACACTTGGAAAAAGTCAAAGAAAAACGCCGAGGCCTATTTTTTGTCCTCGCTCATTACATGACAACAGTCAGGATGAAGTATTGCGCATACACCAAAGTATGTCCACGTTCATCAGTTTCCACCTCGACACTCGCGATTTGTTTTTTGTTGTATTTTTTTGTTTCACTGAGGACAGTTTTTTTTTAGAGGCCGTTCATGCCCACTCGCTGCGTTGACTCGGGTGGGTGCAACAGGTCGGGGGAATGGCACGGGGGGCTTCCCGGTGCGCTGTGCTCGCTGTCGGTGTCACTCCCCCTCTTCCCTCCGCTGCCCCCAGAGCCAGAGCCGGCTGATCCCCCGGCGCTGTGAGTTTTTACATGTTTACTCAGGTGATCGCTCCGCATAAATCTCTTGTTGCACACCGGGCAGGCGAATCGTTTCTCGCCGGTGTGCGTGCGTAAGTGTCGCTGGAGCTCGTCGGAGCGAGTGAATCTCTTGCCGCAAAAGAGCCAGTTGCACACAAACGGCCTCTCGCCGGTGTGCCACCTCAAATGCGCCTTTAGGTGCGACGTTTTCCCGTAAACCTTCCCACAGCCGGGGATGTGACAGCTGTGGAGACCCTTTCTCCGGAGGCTGGCGCCCGCCGGTCCCAGTCTCTCCGCCTCCTGGCAGTTTGGACAGTCGCAGGTGGCTCTGCCCGAGTACCGGCGGGCAGATGACCGCGGAGACCCCGCTAAAGACGCAGGTGGACCCCCGGAGAGCATAGTCCCCCCTGCACCGGCTAATGGAGAGGGGGCTGTGTCCGGATAAGAGGATAACACCGGCTTGAAACCGTCCATCAGGTGCTGGCCGGTTGTCAACAGGTGTGGAGAGGGACTCGTACTGAAAGCAGAGTGACTTAAACTGGAGTAATCAGAATTATATCCGCCCAGAGGTGAGTGCAAAGAAGTTTGGAGTCCACCGGAGTGTAAGGAGGTCTGTAGTGCTGCTCCATTTGGGTTTTGAACATCAATCCATCCCGCTCCCACGTCCCACCACGCAGAGGCTCCGGTGGTCCCGACGTCACCCGTGGGGATGCCAGGATGGGACGATTTGAACCAGGACTCGTACGGGTGCGCAACGCTCATCCTCGGGTAGATGCCCTGCAGACTGTCCACGGAGGTGTGCACCTTTGAGATGAAGACCGGCTGGTGGCTGGCCTCTTGAGAGCTGCTCGAAACTGACGCTTGGAAAACAGAATAGTCGTTTCCAAAGTGTGAACTGGAGTTGGTGCCAGACGTGAGGGAAAAAGCACTGGATCCGTTGGAGGTGTTCGTGCCGAAAGAGTCCGAGATGCCGGCTCCGTTACGGGACACCCCGTAACCGGACAGACCAGATCCGAGGCTGCAGCTGCTCGCGGCGGCTCTTTTCCACGGGTGGAAGCCTTTTCCAAAGGACGCGGAGTTATCCGAAATAGCGGAGGGCGAAGGGCTCGGACTCCCTATTTTGTTGCATGTTGCAGCTAACATGGCTAAAGGAGTCGATCCTAACCTCGGCTCCTCCTGGAAAGAGAAAGAAAATCAGTTCAGTGACAGTTCAGTCGAGCAAGTTGAGCGGGTTTATTATACCGGCATTTGAACGCAGCATTTCAGCTTCAGATATTTAACTTGAGAGTTTAACTGATTCATTTTTTTTTTTAAAACAAAACAAAACCAGAGTGTGTAAAAGATTATCATCACATCCTACCTGGACGAACAGAAAGCGGACAAGTGAAAACGCAACACACGGCGCTTACAAACGCATGCCAGACAAGACACGGAGGGAAACATGCGTGTTTTGAGCCGCGGTACAGAAACTTCTACACACACACACAGCCTCACTCTTCTCATACACGACCCGCTTGCTGGAAAAATAAGCAACGCACTGGCTTTGCTGCTACTTTGCGCCCGGCTGCAACTCGAATCCCCCCTCCATCCAACCGGACAATGACAAGAACTAATTAAAGCCCGTAAGAAAGTCCTTTAGACTCACCCCTAGAAGTGAAGTTGCCATCACACAAAAACACTGCCCTCCTCAGAGGATCTTTTTATATTTATGAATCAGAGCACTGTTTTTTTAGAGGTGTGCAATACAATGATGCGTTCCGCCCATTCTTCCACAATTGTAGGCTCCTCTCCGGCTTTGAAGTGCCGCTGTGACACGGGCGACCAATCAGCGGCTGGGTCCCGTCGCACTGCCACATACTACCGTGAGGTCATCAATAGAGCGTCTCAGACAGCTCTCCACCCTCATCCACCCTCCTCCGCCGCCCCCTCCATCATAAAAGACAGCGGAAGGAAGGTAAAGTTAAATGAGAGTGAATTAGGAAGGAGGAATTAAGGGGCCACTTACTGAATCTGATTTTTTTTTTTTTTTTACAGAACATCACATTTCATAAATTTAAATTAGGGAAAATAAAGGATGATGATGATGATGATGATGTGTGTCTGCGGTGATGTTACAAAGAAGATAAACTGGACTGTCTCTGCTCATCACCTACACTTTACAGTGTTAAAGTAACATCAGGCAAAAAGAAAATCTGTGTGTTAATCTGTGTTATACTTTAACACCAATGGAGTCCAAATCCACACTGTCCTGTTTTTGTTAGTGTTACAGTTAAATGTAACATTATTCAAACGTATGTTTTCGTTCCTAATTGAATTTGACGTCAAAGTGACCTTTAAAGTCACATTTCCATTGTATTTAAACACCACTACTTAATATTAAACTGAACTTTTATTTCCCACGAAATATAAAGTGAGCGAAGCACAAGTGGCTCCTCCTCGTCTTTTGCATGTGTGTGTGTGTGTGTGTGTGTGTTAGTGCAGCACAGGCCTGTTTTACATTTAGTTACTTTCTCGGTGTGTTTTATTTTACGAGATTTCGTTTTTTCCCCTCCACATTTAAAAAAAAAATGTCCTAAACAATTCTGCTGCTTCTCCTCTTAAACCTCTTAAATAGAGTTAATATACACAAACTATTACGCATCATATAAAGGCTGCATTGTTCTGTTCCGCTCATGGGCCGATATTATACACAGTGTCGAACTTTCACTTACTGTAATTGTGTTCAATTATCTTGACAGCTTTGATTAAAAACTGTGGCTGGCGCATTCCAGAGGAGGATTATTCCTTTTTATTATGCGCTGTATTAGTCTGAAGCAGCGGATGATGAAGAGGAGGAAGAGGATAAAGGCCAGTGTGTGCCACTTGACCTTTATAAGAGAGCTGGGTGGAGGGGAGAAGCAAACATCTGCGTCAAAATTACAAAATTCAAAAATGTAAATTTTTATTTTAGCTTTTATTGGCAATATAGATAATGTTGGTGCCCCTATAAGAGAACTTATTTATTAAAGTAAGTGATTGGACTCGGTGTCAGTGTGAAAATAAAAAGATAAGCTGGTTATATTGAATCGGTTCATCACTTTGCCCACACTGACATTTGTTAAATCCATCGAGGAAACTCCTGTTACATAATAAGAACTTGTGCGTAAAACGCGCGTTGAACCCTGGGACACTCATGGCGCCATTAGCATGCAGTGTGCACTGGAAGCATAAATTTCATTTGAATTTCAAATTTAATAACGCGGGAGGTTTTTAATCATCCCCCAGTTTTATTTGTTTGATATTAACATGCTTATTGACCGGGTCTGTTGACCAGCTTGGTCATTACAGGACATGGAAAAGTTAATTAAAACGACCAGGGATTATTCATCACATCATCTGCCTAACCCATGTCGCTTCCTTTATTACACAGCGTGATCGATGGACTCTCTGATTAATTCTTGTGTTTCTAGGATTGGACAACAGCTTTTTGGATTAATTTACACTGGTTTACCTTCAGCTGAAAGGAATGAAGTGGGGGAAAAAATTAAATGGACACAACAAAAATGATGTTGCACGCACAAACTCTGAATCAGATGCTGCAGGTATTTATTATATACAGTATATGTTTTTACAAATAAGACAATTTTAATAACACATTTTACACGTTGCTACTAAACAGGCAGTGTAATGTTTTTAAACTAATTATTTCACACTGAGCCACAGACTTTGGATCATTTGTAAACACACACACACACACACTTGGCTTATCGACACTGCAGATAAGAAATAAACTATATTGATCTGTTTGTCCCTCATTCATTATTTTATTTCCGTCAAACTGACCAGTCCAAAATCACACACACACGCACACGCGCACATTAAATAAAAAGCTGCTCGCGGTCCTCGTGTATCGGGGGCGAATGAAATGTGACAAAGTGAAAGGTGAGAATAAAAACCTACGTACCGTGCTACTCGGCTCCGCGGTGCATTGATTGACTCTCGACGTTTGCTCTCAGCTGCAGAATAAAACACACGCACACACACACACATCTCCTGTAGCCGCTGTGACTGTGGAAATAAAAGCACACTGCACCTGCACGTGGATCATCCTGTTTTAAATACACACGAGTATCACCCTCCAACTGAATATTATTATAGCAAATAATTTGACTTCATATCTAACACAAGTGAGCTTCCCTCCTCGATGTCATTCATTTGGAGACATTTGATTTTGGAGAGCTGTGTGTGTGTGTGTGTGTGTGTATACACATATATATGCGCTGCAGCTGCAGGGGACACGTTTGCCTCTGGTGACAAATTACCAAGTGATCATACCAGCAAGACTCATGTCAGAGGTCAGCGTGATAACTCCCTGCGACAGGACTCCGACAACTTGCTGCTGGAGCTTCAACATCTAATTTTATCCACTTTATTTACACAGCAATGAAATGCTGTGTTCTGTTGCCTGTTGCGTGCTTTTTTTTGTTTTGTTAATTTTTTTTTTGGTGTTTTTGTTTTGTTTGCGCCTATGGAGGGTCGTTGTGAGTTCACACGCAGCAGTGCACAGGTTGTTCCTATCGCGCGCGGCTGTAACTGTAAGCCGCATTGAACAGATGTCCCCATTGAGCGCTTTCTTCTCCTACGCACATGGGCTATATTACCATCATGAAATCAAACTCAAAACCTGTCCCTTTCGCCACCATAATGACCGTGTTATTCTGGGCCGCTGAGCACGAACAAAGTGTGTTCAATATTGCGTGCTCCAGAATCACTCAGAGAACCGGGTGGAAAAGGAGTCAAGCCAAAGATGCAAGGAGTGCACGAGTTTTACAAAGCAACTCCATATTCCTAGGAAGGCCTGTATCAAAGATTACTCCTATTACTGCAGAGAGGGAAGGTATAGGTCACTTGTGGATTTCCAAGGAAAGCTGTGATTCAGGCAGCTCTACCCTCTCAGATTAACCCTAAAACTAGTGGCTGCATTATTTAAATGGGTATGATTTCTCTACTGAATACAATCAGATTTTCCTGGTGATAGATACATAGAGAGATAGAGTAACTACATGTCTCAGCAGACACTGTGTAACTGTGTGCAGTACACAGAGCAGAGAGCAGAGAGCAAGAGAGCAGACTCTGTTTGGTTGTTGTTTTCTCTATTCACCAGGAGGTTGGAAGGAGCAGATGTCCGTCTGCACTGTGAGCTGCCAAGTGGGTCCGGAGCGGGGCAGCCACAGACACAAGGGCCCAAATGGTGTGACAAAAGATGTGCAGGAAGCCCCTCTCCGCCTGGGTGAGCCACAGAGAGAGAAACACGCACACACACTCACACAGACAGAGCGAGGGAGTGAGTCTCCTCTTCTCTGCCAGCCTGCAGGGACACTGTCAACACGAGCCAGGGTGGAGGCAGCACAGCCATGTGTTACCGGCTGAGATCCATGCTACACCAACACTCGTATCCACCACACAAACATAAATACACATTCATATGCAGGAATGTGTACATAAAGGACCGTCCCCACCCTCCCTCATCTATCTAGCTATCTAAATGTCTGTCTATTTCTCTTTCTCTCTCTGTATTTCGTTTGACTCGGAGACATGGTGTCATTATTCCCCCCCCCCCCCCCCCCCCCCCCCTATGCCCATGAGGTCATGAAAAGTGGGAGAAGAGGCCCTGAAAGTGGCCCAAGCACAGGTGTGCAGCATGGCCCGTATTGAAGGGGTGCACTGAACCATAAACAATGATATAAATGTCTGGCAAATAAAATGGCTAGTTAACAATCTTTTGACTGCTCTAACCTCTGAGCTTTTGTCGGGTATCGATCAGCCAGCTGTTCCTTGCTTTGTCTGGCAGGAGCTTCTGGTTCCTCCTGGGATGAATGGAGAGAGAAAGAGAGGGAGAGAAACACACTTTGTCTTTCATGTTGTGCCTGTTTGCAGCAAAAAAAAAAAAAGAAATCAAAACAAGAAGCACTTGATCACGGAATTGATTTGAGTATGTATCACATAAAACCGTACAGGCTGTTTAAAAAGTCGTTTTGCTGCAACATTGATTGCTGCGTTCTTTGTTCACACTTCCCCATGTTGCTGGTTTGCATGGAAACGTTGTAAATGGTCGTGTGCACGGGCATAATTTGTCTCCCTGTATTAAGATAATTGTATGTTAAATAACGAACATCATCAGAATTGCAGAGGCTCTTGTCACGCAGATATGTCAGGGCAGAGTGCTAATGATCCACCTCAGCACCTGTCAGTCAGCGCAGTCTCAGACAGTCTCTGGCCACGACTTTATATCTCAGATTGTGCTGTAGCTCTCTCAGTGTGGCCCTGCAATCTGTCTGGGCTGTTTGCTCTTCTTCCACCGAAAAGGCAGCGTCTATTATGAAAATAAAATGAGTTAAACCATTTATTTGGGAATGTGCTGGACGGTGTTGTTGGATGTTGTGGCCTGTTTTTCTCCCAGGCCACTTGTTTGCTTGGCTGAAGTGACAGATAACAGTGTTTCAAGCGCAGGCTGTTTATGATAAACAGAGATAACAGTGTATTCCGCTGCCATTTGGCTTGACTGCTACATCTGTGGGCCATGAGGTCTTCTTATTGACTTTCACCGAGGCCAACATTGCACTTTGTCAGTAAGAGCGGCAGTCTAAGAGACAGGCGGGCAAGGCAGTCATACAAAGTGAAGTACTTAGGATTAGCGGTGGCTCTTCAAGTTTCAGTAATTATCCTCCTGGAGGCATTCTTGCTGTGTTGGATAATAATGGAAGTCTGGGTGTACGCCTGTCACCTCTCAAGTGTGGGTGGAGGAAGGCGACGAGAGGCGCAGGACAGAGAAATGTTTGCTTTTCTGTTATGTCATCCGAGGAGCAACAAGAGGAAAGCAAACTTGTATTGTTCCCCCGAAGCTGCACAACAACTCCGATTTAACACATGACCCACGACGTGGGATCTTTTCCGCTGCAGACGTGATAATGAAACGCCGAGGTGATACCGCGCTTCGAGACCATGCCTAATTACCAAAAGTCAGGAACATGTTATTTGATAAGTGAATCCGTTAACGCACAGTTGCATCATTTATTGAGAGTGATTGGCATTGATTACATTTGCAAGCTGCTCAAGTATGCAATCATTTTTCTCTGCCATGATTCTCTTTGCACACGAAGAATAACTTTGTATTTTTTCGCTCCCTGCCTCCCCTCCCTCCCCCACACACATTCTGATGTTGTGCCGCCGTTTATCTAACACATTATCATTAAAGTTGCATTCAAGTGCATGTTGGAATAATAGAAAGATCCTTCCATCCAGCAGAGAAAACACAATGCTTTAATTAAGAGTCAGTCCGATTTCCCAGAGGGGAGATTGTCTTCTTCCATTAACTTAGTTTATCATACAATAAAGAGGTTGCCTTGTCCTTCCCTACCCAGACAATTGGTTTTAATCAGCCAGCAGGCCTTTCATGGCTGATAATTTATGCTAAATTGACAAGGGTGGAGGATATCACAGAAAATCATTATGACAGGGCTCAGGTCACTGCCTGTCACCGGCTTGTTTTGTCCTGTCCATTGAGCTCACGGACGACAAGGAAATTCAAAAATGGCGCACACCCTCAAAAAAAAAGAAAGAATGTGATGGAAATATTAGCTCCAGAGACCGCTCACCTTATCACATATGCAAGTTAAAGTTGTTGTGGTACTTTGCTGGAGTTGTGGTACAGCACACAAACCACAAGTTACGACTAAGATGTACACACCGTTTCTATTTTTAACCCTTAGTGCTCACCTGCGGCACGGATCTGTGCCGCAGGTGCACCCATGGTAATTTGCCATGGGAATAATATACAACTCCTTATATGGACTTCCTGGGGCTGTGTGTTGATAAGTCACATATTCAGGCTTTAAAAAAATGCTGTTTTTCTTCCCATCTCCTTATGTGTTATTGAGTGAACGTTATGATTCATTTTAGATCACATTTTTAGTATTGATATTAAGTAGCAATAATTGTGCGGAAGCCGTTTTTCTTTCGTTTTTGTTCATAAAAACGAGCCAAGAGAGCTTTGAACTGTGACGTATTCATTTATTATTTTAATCCGATTTCAAACATTTTGAGTAGTTTTTGCTCAGGTGTGTTTATATGGTTGGTGAAAATTAAATAACATTTTTCATTGTGTTGTGTTTCATTGGTTGTGTGGAAAGAAAAAAAAGGATATCAGACACTCAAACCCAAAGAATGAGCAGATTATTTCAACAAAATACAATCATCTTATGTATAAAATTTAAATTAAATATAAATGAACTGTGGTTTGAATAAGCAGTCACAGTAATAATTGCAGTAAGCTGAGTCCAAACAACAAAGAAAAATCTGTGTTTACTTTAGCGTTTAAGTGCAGACTGTGCAAGTGAGACGGTACAAATTGTGATTTGAAGTAAGGAGGGGGTGGCGAGGGGAGGAGGGGGAGGGGGAGCAGGATGAGCATGACGAGGAAGCCGGGACATTCTTCTCGCCTTGCAATTTAATCACTGTATACCCAGGGAAGTATTGACAGTTGTCCTGTGGAAGCTATTAAAGTTGCTGTCCAAGGTTAAATGAAATTGCAGTTTATCAAGGCAGCACTGGGAAAATAAGGGAATCTGCTCATGGCTGTTGATTAATGTGGAGCGTGATCAACACAAGGGGTTCATTAAGCTATACATCACCAGGGTAATTTAACATGTCATCGCGCCTACTGTTGCTCCCCTGTACACGTTGTGTGCATTGTGCATGTTTGCTGTGAGCGTGTGTGTGTCTGAGCACAGATTGTGGGATGTATTTGTGCCTGTA
This sequence comes from Solea solea, assembly GCF_958295425.1. Classification (NCBI taxonomy): domain Eukaryota; kingdom Metazoa; phylum Chordata; class Actinopteri; order Pleuronectiformes; family Soleidae; genus Solea; species Solea solea. The sequence goes on from NC_081146.1 coordinate 10,512,800, forward strand.
TGTCTTTTGGTTCCACATGATCAAACTATATTTAAAAAAAAACTCAATTATCAATCAAAATAAATTATCACTACATACTACGTCCAAAAACATTACATGTATCCCTTCGTGTTGTAGTAGTGCCACCATACAAACGTGATCTATTTTAATTCATGTTTATTCAGTGCAGCAGCCGCCTGCTTATGTTTCTTGCAGAATCAGGAGAATTCCTGTCACATTTGACAAGGCACTGTTGTGTGGTGTTTTTTTTTTTTTCCATCTTGATCATCATCTCGTGTTATTCTGTTATCAGCAAAGTGTTCACCTCATCAAATCCCTGCTTTGATCCCTTGTAGTTGAACAGCAGCTGAGGAGCATACATAGAGGTATGCTAATCAGGCCTGGGACTTGGAGCTGTGTTTTCCTTTTTTTTTTTTCCTCTCCTTCTTCTTCTTCTTCTTTTTTTTTTTTTGCCTGGTGGATTTGTTTACTGGTGGATAATTGATGGTGCTTGAGGGACAGGCGTGAGTCGGACATGAATCACGGGCGACATGGCTCATGATAAGGAGCTGAAAGTCGCCTGTAATTAAGCCGGGCACTAGAGACCAATTGTTTGCAGAATGATTTGGTTGGGGCTAATTGACACTAATTGTTTAATCAGATTTTCTTCCCTTCCATACTACAAGCAAGTGTGTTCTCTCAGCACTTCATCCAACAATGCCGAGAAAGAAGGGGGACACCTCAGTGTGAGGGCGTTGGGGCTGAGGACGCTTGTAAAATCTGTCAACTTGTATCAAATGAAATGTCATATTTAGACACATACACACATGCATGTTATCCACTCCTTTATGTATGTCTTTGATTAGGAATATATTAAGCAAATAAGAACTATAGTTTTTTGACTTGACTGGTGACCGAAAGTACCTTTGCATGAGGAGCAGTTGATTGATCCTGTGCGCTCAGTTTCCAGGTACTGTTCTATAGCCGCCCGTAGTGTTGATGAGCTGTTGAGCAGAGCAGATTTATGACATTTGGAGAAGGCTCATAAATTAGTGCAGTAATACCCACAGTCCTCCCACACTTGACGACAAGAACTGTCTTGTTTAGTGTACGATGATTTTGCACTACCACGCAGCATGTACTGTAGCACTAGGCTCCTTTGTGAGAAGGTGGAATAATTGTTTGTTTTTCCTGTAATACTTTATTGAGTGTAGGTCAGCGTCAAAGAAGCAAAGAAATGTACACCTCATTTACCAGAAGTGTTACAGTCATGAGGCTTGTGATGGCACGCTCAAATTTAACATGGTATTTTCCCTGCTCATCGTGTCAGTCATTCAGTTAAATGTCCTAAAGAGGCTCAAGTACCTCAAGTGTGGTTGAGTTGTTCACTTAATTCAGTGAAAACATCTGAATCACGTGTTCTTGATGGATTGATAGATTACTTTATAATCAGAGAGGGGAAATGTGTGTGTTGTAGCAGCATTAAGACACTTACGACTTGGCCACCAATACACTAAAACCAGTCATAGATAAAATGAGTGTGAAAATTACAATTTGGAAACAAAGAGTTAAAAATTCCATGTAGCAGTGAAATTATACAATATACATTCAGTAAAATGCAACGAGGGGCTAAAAATAGGGTACTGCAAAAACAGCCCTACTAAAAACAAGTCAAATATTCATACATACATGATTAGTAAATGAAATTAGCTCAGAATAAACCCTTTTCCTCAAAAGACAAACTAAAAAATAATCAATTCAACTTAAATCAGGCACCAACAACCCAGTTTCTTTATTAGATAACATGGAAAACTTGTTTTCTTTGTTGGCAAATATGGAGAACAATAAGCAGAAACGAGGCTTTTATTACTTTCTTGAAAATACATTTTTGCAGTGTGTAAACAAAACTATTTTAAGATGCAGAGAAGTGGCCCGTGTTTTGATAGAAGGGTTATATAGTCTATAAAGTCAATCATGATTTAATTAACTCTTGTAACGCCACTTTGCATTTAAGAAAATATGGCAAACAATCATTAATAACGAATAATAATGTATACAGTTTCCTGTATGTTTCTGAATCAACACAATAAAGCACATGTAAGCAAATAATTACATTGGCAGACCGGTTTATTGTGGCGTTTCATCATCACCGCTCAATTGATATTAAGTTGAGCCTGCGTAAGCACGTGGAAGGAGCTCCTTTAGTAAGATTAAATGATTAAGCCAAGCAGATAATTAGAGACAAGTCTTCCTTCTCGATCTGATTAAATCCAGCAAGTCTGAGTAACGAGCTGCTGATGGGTGCAGCTGAACACATGAACATGAGATCTAACATCATTACATTAAACAGCAATTAAACCTGTAGCTTTTTTAATTAACACAAACTATGATGGGAAATTAATGGTTATTACTCGGGAGCCAGCCGAGGGGGGAACATTCGATATTCGCTCGTCTAATGTAAACAACACGAAGCAAGTGCAACAGAAAGAGAAGAAAAGAAAAGCTGACTGTCTTTAGTGCCACACTGAAAGTTACATGTCACGCAAGTGACTAAATAGTCATTTTCTCATTTAGTGGCATAGTCTTATTACTGTATTCACCCAGTTTGTTAGTTTTGGTGCAGATGATGAAATAGTAAGAAAATCCACATGTAATTTGATCACGTAACATGATGTAGAGAGAGATTATTGTTAGGATGAGTTTACAGAATGACCCGAGATGACCTGAATTGGGGTTATTTTAACATGTCATGGTTAATGCTTTGTTTTTTTTTTTTGTTCTTAAACACAGACGGAACCGCAGTTATTTGACATCAGGTACAACTAATCTCAACGAGTTGTTTTCTATATACATGTAATTTACACTAAGACAGGGTTGCGGAGACAGATTCACTAAAACCTGACAATGACAGGTATGTTTTTGGTTTGATCGGTGGTGATTTTGGGAGAACTAGCCCTTTAATATCCCATCTTCTCTTACTGAAATGTGTATTGAGGGATTAAACGTGGACTGAATACATTTCTGTTAAGACCCGCGCGAATACTCACCAGAACAAACCCGTGTCTAAATATGGTGTCCGTCCCACGAGACACAAACCCTAGTTGGAAACATCCTAATTGTATTTGATAGTAATGTTTTTAGTGTTGCACGTTATTCACATTCCAATTAGCATTTATCTTGTCTTTGTCCTTTTTCAATAAAGTTTTCTGATTTATCGTGGAAGGCTGCCTTTACTTTGTGCTAATAATTGGATGCTATTGAAAGGATGAGTTTCATTGATTTTGTGGATGACTGGGAGCATTACTGGCCCAGACCATAGATTGTCAGCAAGGTCTGTGTTGAGCTGGGATCGATGCCGGTGAATCTTCCCCTCTGGTTTTTATTTACTTCTGTCTCCATTGATTGAAACATGCAATAGTTCAGCGGCTATTATCACACTGACGCTAAGTTTCTCTGTCTCCCCACTGAAATGGCTCCCTCTGTTCCCCTGCAATATCTCACTCCAGCAAGTGCTCCCATCTTTCCCTTTCTAACTAATGAGTTAAGAGTATTGCTATGACCTGTAAACATCAATCATGGGGAAAAAGGGAGACAGTGACGAACTGCACCAGCAGGAGCAGGACAATGAAATAAAAGTGTACAATAAAAGAAACGTTCCACTCGGGGGTCTTGTTGTAGAAGCCGAAATAAATAAATCCAGAAATGAAGATAATCGCCAAATGATTGGTAGTTAGTGCAGTTTTTTTTTTGCTAAGTCGTCTCCTATGAGCGGAAGAAACTGGAACGGGCCTATCGATTTAATCGAGGGTGACTAATAATACTCGTGGAGACAAATAATCGGAAACTTTTTTTTGTTCGGGCGTTGTGAATTCAGCGGCGTGCTCTTAATACAATTTAAGGCTCTTCGAGTTTGGAAAAAAAGCCACGCATTTCTATTAAATCTGTTAAAATTAAACTTCTTTCAAATGGATAACTTGCACAATCGGCCTTGTTGTGGCTGCCGTGTGAGATTGTCCCCACAATACAACATAGAGATGGCCCAGTGTAAGTGGTCTGTCCCCCGTTTACATATCTTATTCCCTGACAAGACAGCAGAAAGGTCAGTGTCCTATCCAACTGGGACTGTCATGATTGAATGTAATCAGTATGTACTTGTTATTCTGAGTGCTGGGCCTTTCTTTTATTTGCTGGCCCAGAAGTTAATTTCCCTGGTGACCTTTGTGTAATAAAACAGTATTATCTGTTTCTGGAGCCACAACAAGGAAGCAAATTAGCTTCCTCAGCAGCGTTTTGTTACAGAGGAGATCAGTAATAAGTTTATTTACTTTAATTAGATTAAGGGTGCAGTAAAGGCATGTGTCTGTGTGGGCATCATCCCTCGACTCCCTGCATTATCTGATTGTCCCGGGCTGTGAATTGGACAATGGTTACGCATCTTAACGGTTATTCACTCCGTGCAGTCAGTGGAGACACTTGCATATACTGGATAAGCGTTTTTGTTCTTTCCTTTATGCCACTGCACAAAAATATCAATCAGTACACTTTCTTGCTACCAGCAAGTATTTAATGCCAATCGGAGAAGTTCTTTATAGGGAATATTGTGAGGGCGCAGATGTTTTTAAAAGGAAATTATCAAGCTGTTGATTTCTCACACGTCTGCACGAACATATGTCACTGGATACTGTGGAATTTCGCTAATCCTTCCACTATGTTTAGTGGGAGTGACACTTTTCCTTTTACTTAAGTGCACTCAGACAAGCTCAGATGTCTTGCATTTCCGCATACAATTTGTACCATCATAACATTTTCTGCTGCTTATTGAAGCGGAATAAGCCAAAGCAATATAATTTTTTTTATTATTATTTGTTTTGGGTTTTTTTTGAGCAAATTTTTCCTCTTCCATTTAAAAAAAATTAAAAAATTAATAAAAAGCAGTCACACTGGTGGTTTAAAAAGCAGTAAAATAATGTTTGTCTTTAACTTAGATTTATTTCTAAAGAATAGCGCAACAGTGACACTTCAGTGATACATTTGAAATGTATTCTAAAGCGAGCTGCTGCAGTTTAGACTAAAGGTGGATGTGAGAGGAGAGGCTATGAGCTGTGGAGGCCAAAGTGAATGCAATGCTTTACTGACCCGAGGAATCTCTTTTATTATGGGCTCTTTGTGCCTCTCCCTCCGCTGCTCTGTCAGGCCATTCAAACCCAGTGGCAGCCACCTACATTATATCCTGGATAGGCAGGACATTCATGCCTTTTTAACCCATTGTCCTTCCCCCTGGGGTGAGGGCCCAGAGCGGGATGTGAGAACCCCAGGCTGGGCATTGTGTCCCTCTGCGCTCTTCACACACCCGGCGGGGGACTTCCTTTCTGGTGTCACCGAAACCTGTGTGGTGTAATCCGCAGCTCCCTGCTGAGCAGGATGGGAAGGTTATTAAAAGTGCCTCTAATGTCTCGTTAATAAATCGCTTCCATTTTCCGCTTCATTTCTAAGTAATCGTGTTGGGAGTGTGGATAGGAAGGAATGTGTACCCACTCCCGTGTTTTCAGTATCAAAGAAGCATAAAAAAAAAAAAAAAAATAGCATTCCTGCTTATTGTCAGCTACACATATCACACACGGACAAATACAGATCCATTAGAGATGTGACCCTCACATTAAAGATCAAGTATCTGCACCGCTGTGTGACAGGGTCAAGCGGCAAGGTGTTGACGCTGCTGTGATTGCAAGAGGAGAGATTTTTAAATGGACTCAGTCCAGCCGAGAGGTTTTGGGTTAATGGTGTCTTATACTGTGACCCGGTGGGTGCTGCATTTAGGTGTCCTCTGGGGGCAGCTCCATAAAACAGCAGAGGTCACTTCAGTTAGAGTGCTGCTGTGTTCAGAGGTTAGAGAGCAGAGATCCCCACGGCGTGGTATCACAAGCACTCTCCATGATGCGTTAAAGATGCTGATGGCTCTGATTGCCACAGTGGGACTTGGAGGTGAGGTTAGGAATGGCTCAGGACTGCTGGGGTAATCCCATTAACTGTGACTCCTGTAGCCTGCTCTCCCTCCCAGTGTGTGTGTGTGTGTGTGTGTGTGTGTGTGTGTGTGTGAGACCGTTCAGGGGGTGACCCAAAAGACATTAGCCACCCATGGAGGTCAAAGGACAGACTAAATTAAAATCCGTGTGAATCATTTATCATATATGAGCGTCTCTTCTGTTCTCAGCACCCACTTATTTCATAAACGGATCATAAAGCTTCGAACAGCAAGGGCCATATTCCAGGATTATTTTTTTTATTTCCTCCTGAACTTCAGACTTGTTTCATATCTCATTTTAAGTCCATATTTATACTCACTGACCTCTTAACCTTCATTTCTTCGCAAATCAGCGCATTTGTTCATGACAGCTGTCTTGTTTTTATATACATGTGCATATATATTCTTTAGTATTGATAGTTTTCATATGGCGTGTTGTTTGACGGATAGAATGAAGAGTGACTCAGTCCCTATGCAGGATTCAGTTTAATCCGTTTCATGTGTTTGTTCACATTTTAGTCATTAGATAAGCCCCTAAATAAAAATAGGACTGGGATTAAATGGCAACATGACAAATGTTGTGAGACCAATGCCTGTCGCTGGTTAATTGTCACATGTGTCTTGTTGTGATGTACAACAATTAGCTGGAGTTTTGCCTCGACTTGAACAAAATGTATATTGACATCCTTGACAGGTGCCGAGATGTCACCACTGAGCAGATTTTAACAGCAGTGTCAAAGGCTAAGAGATACTGGCTATTAGTATGTGCACTGCCGGGGCTATCTGCGTCGCTCCCAGGCAGTCAGTCAATGCAAAGACTGTGCCTATGGAAAAATAAGTGGGGCAGTTATGGCAAACAAAAAGCTATCAGTGATTCTGAATAGAGAAAGAAATACTGAGGGGGTCAAACGTCAATGGCAGGGAGCAGGAGAGTGTTTAGTATTGTCAATAATGGATTTTCACAGCGAAAAGCTTTTAATGGGCGGGATGTGGTGAGCCAGAGTCATTCATGCAACAGCGCTATATCATGTACATACTGATAAAGCGGAGTAAAAACATGATTAAGCCCGAGGATGAAGTGTCTTCCTTTCCTTTGTGAAATGGAATACATTTAGTTTAGTTTATTTTATTTATTTTTTAACCTTTTATATATCCAAACCACCAGTTGAAGGTTTGCTGTAAAA